>NC_091137.1:9416614-9667731 GCF_041381155.1 Argopecten irradians | reverse complement strand
GCCCCTCCTGCCACCCGGGGTTGTCAGAGCCAAAATTTATACAAGTTCTGTTCCCCTTCCCCCAAGGATGTTTGTGGCCAAATTTTGGTTACAATCCATGCAGAACTCTGTCATGACTAGTAGCGATTTAAAGGATTTACCTCTATTTCCCCTATTGGGCCCCGCCCCTCCTGCCCCCGGGGGGTCAGAGCCAAAATTTATACAAGTTCTGTTCCCCTTCCCCAAAGGATGTTTGTGGCCAAATTTGGTTACATTCCATGCAGAACTCTAGGACTAGTAGCGATTTAGAATTGTTTACCTTAATATTTCCCCTATTGGGCCCCGCCCCTCCTGCTCCCTGAGGGTGTCAGAGCCAAAATTATACAAGTTCTTTTTTCCCATTCCCCCAAGGATGTTTGTGGTGCCAAATTTGGTTACATTCTATGACAAGTAGCGATTTAAAGGATTTACCTCTATTTCCCCTATTGGGCCCCGCCCCTCCTGCCCCCGGGGGACAGAGCCAAAATTTATACAAGTTCTGTTCCCCTTCCCCCAAGGATGTTTTGTGGCCAAATTTGGTTACATTCCATTCAGAACTCTATGACAAGTAGCGATTTAAAGGATTTACCTCTATTTCCCCTATTGGGGCCCCGCCCCTCCTGCCCCCGGGGGGTCAGAGCCAAAATTTATACAAGTTCTGTTCCCCTTCCCCCCCAAGGATGTTTGTGGCCAAATTTGTTTACAATCCCATGCAGAACTCTATGACAAGTAGCGATGATTTAAAGGATTTACCTCTATTTCCCCTATTGGGCCCCGCCCTCCTGCCCCCGGGGGGGTCAGAGCCAAAATTTATACAAGTTCTGTTCCCCTTCCCCCAAGGATGTTTGTGGCCAAATTTGGTTACAATCCATTTAGAACTCTATGACAAGTAGCGATTTAAAGGATTTACCTCTATTTCCCCTATTGGGCCCCGCCCCTCCTGCCCCCGGGGGGTCAGAGCCAAAATTTATACAAGTTCTGTTCCCCTTCCCCCAAGGATGTTTGTGGCCAAATTTGGTTACAATCCATGTAGAACTCTATGACAAGTAGCGATTTAAAGGATTTACCTCTATTTCCCCTATTGGGCCCCGCCCCTCCTGCCCCCGGGGACCAGAGCCAAAATTTATACAAGTTCTGTTCCCCTTCCCCCAAGGATGTTTGTGGCCAAATTTGGTTACAATTCCATGTAGAACTCTATGACAAGTAGCGATTTAAAGGATTTACCTCTATTTCCCCTATTGGGGCCCCGCCCCTCCTGCCCCCGGGGGTCAGAGCCAAAATTTATACAAGTTCTGTTCCCTTCCCCAAGGATGTTTGTGGCCAAATTTGGTTACATTCCATTCAGAACTCTATGACTAGTAGCGATTTAAAGGATTTACCTCTATTTCCCCTATTGGGCCCCGCCCCTCCTGCCCCCGGGGGATCAGAGCCAAAATTTATACAAGTTCTGTTCCCCTTCCCCCAAGGATGTTTGTGGCCAAAATTTGGTTACAATCCATTCAGAACTCTATGACAAGTATAGCGATTTAAAGGATTTACCTCTATTTCCCCTATTGGGCCCCGCCCCTTGGGCCCCGCCCCTCCTGCCCCCGGGGGTCAGAGCCAAAATTTATACAAGTTCTGTTCCCCTTCCCCCAAGGATGTTTGTGGCCAAATTTGGTTACATTCCATTCAGAACTCTATGACAAGTAGCGATTTAAAGGATTTACCTCTATTTCCCCTATTGGGCCCCGCCCCTCCTGCCCCCGGGGGATCAGAGCCAAAATTTATACAAGTTCTGTTCCCCTTCCCCCAAGGATGTTTGTGGCCAAATTTGGTTACAATTCATGTAGAACTCTATGACTAGTAGCGATTTAAAGGATTTACCTCTATTTCCCCTATTGGGCCCCGCCCCTCCTGCCCCCGGGGGACCAGAGCCAAAATTTATACAAGTTCTGTTCCCCTTCCCCCAAGGATGTTTGTGGCCAAATTTGGTTACATTCCATTCAGAACTCTATGACAAGTAGCGATTTAAAGGATTTACCTCTATTTCCCCTATTGGGCCCCGCCCCTCCTGCCCCCGGGGGGTCAGAGCCAAAATTTATACAAGTTCTGTTCCCCTTCCCCCAAGGATGTTTGTGGCCAAATTTGGTTACAATCCATGTAGAACTCTATGACTAGTAGCGATTTAAAGGATTTACCTCTATTCCCCTAATGGATCCTCGCATCTCCTCCCCCTGGGTCAGGGCAAAATTTATACAATTTCTGTTTCCCCTTTCCCCAAAGGATATGCTTGTGCCAAAATTCTTTACATTCCATTCAGAACTCGTTGACAAGTAGCGATTAAAATGATTTACCTCCTTTTTCCCCTATTTGGCCCTGCCCGCTCCTGCCCCCCGAAGAATTCCGAGCCAAAATTTTATACAAGTTCAGTTCTCCGTTCCCCAAATATTTTTGTGGGCCAAAATTTAGGTACATTCCATTCAGAACTCTATGACTAGAGTAGCGATTAATAGGATTGTAACCTTCTATTACCCCTATTGGCCCCGTCCGCCTCCTGCCCCTGGGAGATTAGAGCCTAACTATATATCAAGTTCTGTTTCCCTTCCCCCCAAGGATGATTTGTGGCCAAAATAGTTAACAATCCATGTAGTAGCATCTTTGACTAGTAGAGAATTAAAGGATTTACCTCTTATATTCCCCTATTGGGACCGGCATCTACCTGCCCCGCGGGTGGTTCATAGCCGTATACAAAATTTATTCAAGTCTCTTGTTCCACCTCACCCAAAGGATTGCTTGTGGCCAAAATTCGTTACATTCCATTCAGAACTCTTTGACAAGTAGCGAGTTAAATGATGCTTACCTCTATTTCCCTCTATTGGCCCTGCCCCATTCCGACCCCCGGAGAACCAAGCCAAAAATAATACAGTTTCTGTAGTCCACACTTTCCCTCCCCCAGAGGAGTTTGTGTGCTAATTTATCGATTACAATTCCATTTCAGAACTCTAGGACTAAGTAGCGTTTTAACGGGATTATATCTCTAATACCCCTATTGGGCATCCGACCGACTTCTGCTCCTGGTGAGCCATACCCAAAATTAGTATACAAGTTCTGTTTCCCCTTTCCCCCAAGGATGTTTGTGAGCCAGATTTGGGTAACAATCCATGCAGGAACTCTATGACTACGTAGCGATATCAAAGAGATTTACCTCTATTTCTTTCCCCTATTGTGCCCCGCCCCATCCTGCCCCAATGGGGACCAGAGCCAAAATTTATACAAGTTCTGGTTTCCTCTTACCCCAAAGGATGGTTTTTGGCCAAATTTGTGTTTACAATTCAGTAAAGCTCTAAATGACAAGTACGAATCTATCCACTTCCCCCAAGATGTTGTGCAGTCCAAATTTGGTTACAATTCATGTAGACTGCTATACTAGTAGCGATTTGTAAGATGGATTTACCTCTATGACCCCCTGTTGGCCCCCCGCCCCACCTGCCCGCCGGGGTCAGATCCAAAATTATATACCAAATACTGTTCCCCTTCGCTCGCAAAGGATGCTTGTGCCAATTTTGGTTACAATTCATGTAGAAACTCCTATGACTAGTAGCCGCTTTAAATGATTTACCTCTAAGTTCCCCTATTGGGTGTGGCCCGAGCCCCTGCTCCCCGGTAGAACCAGAGGCGCAAAATTAGTACCATTGCTGTTCCCCTTTCCCCAAAGGAGGGGATGTTTTGGGCCAAGATTTGGATTACATTCGCAATCAGAGCTCCACTCTAGTGAACAAGTAGCAATTAGAAGGATTTACCTCCTATAACCCCTATTGCACCCCGACCCTACCTGACCCCGGGAGGGGGTTAAGAGCCAAAATTTATACAAGGTTTCGTGTTCCCCTTCCCCAACAGGAAGAGTTGTGGTGGCCAAAGTTTTGGTTACAATTCAGTGATCAAGCTCTAGGACAAGTAGAGAATATAAAGGATTTAATCCTCTATATCCCCTTATTGGCCCCGCCTCCTACCCCATCCATCTCCTGCCCACGGGGGTCAGAGGCCAAAATTTTATAACAAGGTCTGTTACCCCCCCTCCCCCAAGGAAGTTTGTGGCCAAAATTGGTTTACAAGTCCATGCAGGAACTCTTTGACTAGTAACAGTTTAAAAGGATTTACCTCCTGTTCCCCGATTGGGACCTCGCCTCTCCCTTACCCCGGGTGGGGCATAGACAAAATATATACAAGTTTCTGTTCCCCTTCCCCAAGTGATGGCTTGTGGCGAAGATTTAGTTACATTCCATCAGAACGCTTTGACTAGTTGGCGATTTAAAGGATTTACCCGTCTATTTCCCCTCATTGGGCACCCGCCCACTACCTGCCCCCTGGGGACCAGAGCCAAAATTATTACAATTTTCTGTCCCTCCTTTCCCCAAAGGATGTTTGTGGCCTAATTTTTGGTTACATTTCCATTCAGATACTTCGTATGACTAGTAGCGATTTAAAAGGATTTAACCTCTATTTTCCCCTATTGGGGCCCCGCCCCTCCTGGCCCCCATGGGGACCAAGTCAAAATTTATACAATTCGTGTCCCCTTCCCCCAAAAGGAGTTTGTGGCCAATATTGTCTTACAATTCATGTAGAACTCTAAGACTAGTACAATCATTTTCCCCTCACCCGCAGGTTTTTGTGCCAAATTGGGTTACAATTCCATGCAGAACTCGAATGACAAGTAGCAGCTTTAAAGAATATTACCTCTATATCCCCTATTTGGCCCCTGCCCATCCTGCCCCGGAGAATCAGAGTCAAAATTTATACAAGCTCTTGTTCCCCTTCCTTCCTCCCCAATATTTTGTGTGCCAAATTTAGGTATTCATTTCATGTAGAACTTCTATGACTAGTAGCGATTTAAAGGATTTACCCTCTATTTTCCCCTATTGGGTTCCCCCGCCCGACTCCCTGCCCCCGGGGGATCTAGAGCCAGAAATTTAAAACAATTTCCTGTTTCCCATCATTGTGCACCCCAAAGGATGTTTGTGGGCGCAAATTTTGGTTTACGATAACCATTCAGAACTCTTTGACTAGTAGCAATTTTAAAAGGATTTAAACCTCTATTTACCCCTATTGGGGCCTCAACCGCATCTCTCCTCCCGGCCCCGGGTGGTCCGAAGCCAAAATTTATACGAAGTTCTTGTTTACCTTTCCCCGAAGGAATGCTTGTGGCCAAATTCGGTGTTACATTGCCAATTTCAGAACTCTATGACAAGTAGCGATTTTAAATGATATACCTCTATATTTCCCCTACTTGGGCCCCGCCCCGTCCAGGCCCCCGGAGAACCAGAGAGGCAAAAATTATATACAAGTTCTGTTCTCCTTCCCCAAAGAATGGTTGATGGCTTATTTTTCTGATAACAAGTCCATGCGTAACTCTAGGACAAAGTAAGCGATTTATTTAGGATTTATCTCTATTACCCCCTATTGGGGGGCCCGCCCCCGTTCATTTCTTCTTCTCCTGGGGGAAGAACCGAGGCCAAAAATTTAATACAAGTTTCTGTTTTCCCCACCCCCCAAGGATTGTTTGTATGGTCAAATTTGTGTTACACACATGAAGAACTCAAGGCCAAGTAACGATTTATATAGGAAATACCCTCTATTTACCCCTATTGGGCCCCGCCCCTCCCTGCCCCGGGTGGGTGACAGAGCCAAAATTTATACAAGTTTCTGTTCCCCCTCCCCCAAGGATGTATTTTTGGTCCAAATTTGAGTATTACAATCCAAGCAGAACATCATGACTAGTAGCGATTTTAAAGAGAAATGTTTAGACGGAACGTCTATTTGACGACGGACGGACGGAACGGACGTACGACGGACGGACGACGCCGCTACGCGCCTGACATAAGCTCACCCGGCCTCTTCGGGCCAGGTGAGCTAAAAAAACCAGTTAATAATTTATTACAGTTTCTTGTACAGAAGTGGCGGAAAGCTGGACCTTGGTTTCTATTTATGCAAAGGCCCATAGTAACTTCCCGCTAAATAATGTCCATTGAAAGTGCGATCGAAATCGAAGTTATCTGATATTCCCTTCCCCCCATGGTTGATTGTGGCCAAAATTGGCCACAATTCCATGCATACCTCTGAGGACAGGTAGCAAGTAATAGAGGATTTACCTCAATTTTCCCCGCTAATTGAGCCGCCACCCCTCCTTCCTCCCGGGGGGTCAGAAGCCAAACTTATACACAAGGTTCTGTTTCCCCTTCCACCAAGGATGGTTTGTGGCCAATTTGTGGGTTTGACAATCCATGCCAGACATCTATGACTAGTAGCGTATTTTAATAGGAAAATGTTGACGGACGTGACGACCGGAACAGAAGATCCCGTACGCGACGGACGCCGCGCCCATGACATAGAGCTCTCCGCGCCTTCTGGCCAGGTGATCTAAAAATGACAATTGATTAGATAAATTAAAAGACCAATACCTCTGCGATAAATAACATAAACTGAAAAAGTTTGATCCAAAACCTTGCTAGGAATCACTTTAAGAGCGATTCAACCTTGTAACCAAGTTTGAAGAAAAACGGATTAATAGTTAATATACAGTTCTTGTACAGAAGTGGCGTAAACTGGCTTTGTTTCTATGTTAAGCAAAGGCCATAAACATACCGCTAAATAAGGTCCCATGTGAAAGTTGCGATCGAAATTGGCCCGAACCTAAAAGCATTATAATCTGGTTAACTAAGTTAATGAAAGACATAGGTTTTCATTTGTGATACTTATATGTCAACACGGAAATCAGGCAAACAATTGACGTATTAGTAATTCAAAGGGCAATAAACTTCCGCTAAAATAAAGAGTCCAGCGACATACTCCGCATCCAACAAGGCCGACCCTAACGCATTTTAACACTGACACAAATTTTTGGAGGAAATCAGTTTTAATATTTGAGACAGTTTATTGCATCGAAACGAAGTGTTACAGAACAGAGGGACAGACAGACGACTAGACAGTGGAAGAGTGGAGACGGAAAAAACCCAAAATTAATAAAACCCCCGTGTTCGGAGGAAGGCGGGGGATAATTAAAGAGGCTTACCTCCATTTTCCCCACTAGGCCCAACCTGCCTCCAGGGGTTAGAGGACAAAAGTTTCTACAAACTTTGGGAGAGGTTGTGGTTGGAACGCTAAATGGCACAAACAAAGTCGATTCCCCTTCCCCAAGTCCTGTTTTTTTGGCCAAATTATGGTATTTTCAATCCATGCAGAACACTATGACTAGAAAGCAATCTAAAACGGAAATGTTTAACAAATGGTACAGAACGGTTGAAACGGCCGGTCGGAACCGACGCTCAATGACATAACTCCACCGTCCCTTTTCTTTCCCCTCTAAAATTATCAGTACCTAAAATTTGTTTATAGGATGGACACGAAAACAACCATGGACAAAAGGCGATTTGAAATAGCCCAACCATCAATCAGATGGTTGGCTAAAAAAAATGGATTTTCCTTTAATTAAAAGTCCCTACACTTATGAACGACATCAACAACAGTCATCATTTGATAATATTTTTGTCTTTATCTGTCTTTTTATTTTTTTTAAAGAGGTACACATCATTTTGTGCTAAGTTAGAAAATTCAACATTTTGTTGAAATATTTAATGTACATTGGTTGCTTTTGTCACTAGTTCATATTGTTCTGCATCTTAAACTTTGATAAGTACATAACATGCTTTCACATTTGTACTGTCACTATAACAGATCTAAGGAACTGTCCTCTACACACATGAATTAGACTGGCCAATCCTATGAACATTTAATTAAATTTAATATTCATCTGTCAAAGATAGCCAAGAAAGATTTTAGAAAATCTTGAAGTGTTATTTCTGGGACTATAACTGATTCCAGTATAAAAATAAGACACTGTGATACATTTGTAGTTTTTGTTTGCAGATTAGAAACGTGATGATTACTATGTTTAATGTACAATATCAGAATATGCAATATGCTACATTCCATTACTAAATCTTTATCACTCATTAATTTAGTTTTACATACAACAAGAGGGACCATTGGACACCAACCTAACCGTTTTTGAAATATGTCAGACAAATGGTCCATATGGCGTTCTTTTCTCTACTTTTCAAGACATAAACTCTCAAAATCACATGAGTAGGCGTACTGTCAGCCATCTTGTGTTCCAAATCTGGCCGAAAATGCACAAATCACAACTAGGGACCAATGTGTAGAACCTACATATGGAATTTGGAAACAGATCCTTGCAGTACTTTGTTGAGAAATAGTGGTAACAAGTTTTTACTACACCAAAATCCAAAGATGTGGTTGTCCTTGAGCTCTGGCAGCCATACTTGGTTAACCAATTGGTTCCATCACACAATATGCACACATATGGCCCTAGGGGAACCTACATATTAAATTTGAGAGGGATCTTTTCAGTACTATCAGAGAAATAGGGATAACGTAACTTAGACTATCAAAATCCAAGATGGCGACCTGTCACCCATCTTAATGACCAATGCCGTCCCAAAGCGCAATATTGCACAAACTAGGCCCAAGAGAAAACCTACATATCCAATTTTGAAAATGATCCCCTTCAGTACTTTCTGAGAAAATTAGTTGTGAACAATTTTTTTTACTTTTCAAAATCCAAGATGGGTGTCCAAATTGTTGACCGATTGCTCCCCCCATCACGCAACTATCATCAAATATGGGGTGGGAAACCCACATATGAAATTGTGAGAACTGATCCCCTTCAGTACTTTCTGAGAAATAGCGATAACAAACCTTAGACAAGGAGCCGCAAAGCATGGCATTATCCCCCGCGCCCAGTTGTGTATGAAAGCTCACACATAAAATAAATGAAGCACATTGTAACTATGAGTTTAAACTCGTTGGATATTGTCATCCATGTAGTTATTTTTAAAATAAGTTCTCCATAGTAAAAGAAAAAGTATCGAAAAATTGAAAGGTTCCCCATTAGCAAAAGGCACAACAAAGAGCACTAGCCTGAACATGTACAGAAAGTTTTCCGTGTAACCAAAGTTGAATAATTTTCCGATTATAGCCCGGAATAGAAAGGAAAACTTAATAATATGGTATGTTATGTAATAAATTTCCATGGTAACCAGAAAAAGTATTTGAAAATGGAAGGTTCCCATTAGAAAAAGGCACAACTAGAGCACTAGCCTAACCATGTACAGAAAAGTTTCCGTGTAGCCCAAATTGAACGGTTTTTCTCGAGTTATAAGCCCGAATAGAAAATGAAACTTTAATAATATGGTATTTTTGAATAAGTTTTCCATGGTAACAGAAAAAGTATCGAAAATGAAAGTTCCCATTAGCAAAAGGCACAACTAAAGCACTAGCGCTAAACATGTACAGAAAGTTTCGTGTTACCCAAGTTGAAACGAGTTTTTTTTTCGAGTTACAGCCCGGAATAGGAACGGAGGCGAAACTTTAAATAAATATGGTATATTCTTTTAATAAGTTAGCCATGGTAACAGAAAAAGTTATTGAAAATGGAAAGGTTCCCATTAGAAAAAGGCACAACTAGATGCCACTAGCTTAACAGAGTAACAGAAAGTTTCGTGTAGCCAAGTTGAACGCGTTTTTCGAGTTATAGCCCGGAATGAGATAGGAACTACTATAATAATAATGGTATTTTGTTTGAATCGGTTTTTTCGAGTTATACGCCTAATAGAAAGGATACATTAAAATATGTTATTAGTTTGAAAAGTTTCATGGTAACAGAAAAAGTATTCGAAATTGAAAGGTTCCCATTAGCAAAAGGCACAACTAGAGCACTAGCCTAACATGTACATTAAAGTTTCTGTTCCCAATTTGAACGATTTCGAGAGTTATAGCCCAGAATAGAAAGGAACACTTTAATAATATGGGTAATAGTTTGAATTCGTCGTTTTCGATGTTATAGCTCCGAATAGAGAAGGAATACTTTTAATACTATGGTATTTATTTGAATAAGTTTTCCCCATGGAAACAGAAAAAAGTATCAGAAAGATGAAAGGTTCGCCATGTAGCAAAAGGCGACAACTAGAGCACTCTATTTACCTAACACATGTACAGAAAGTTTCGTGGTAGCCAAGTTGAACGGTTTAGGAGTTATAAGCCTGGAAACATACTCATACTCGGAACGGACGGACCGCACGGACGGACGGACGCACGGAACGCACGGACGGACAGAGCCGCAAATCAATATCCCCCGCTCAAACCGCGTTTCGCGAGGGGATAATTAGCAAAATCCAAGATGGACTGCCTGGTGGCAATCTTGTTTTCCAAACCGATACAGTCCCCAAATGCAATAATATGCACAACTTTAAATGGCTCCAAGGGGAACCTACATATGAACTTTGAGCACTAATCCCTTTTCGTAACTTTTTGAGAGATAGCGGGTAACAATTCTTTCGTACTTCTTTGAGAGATAGTGAAACAATTTTTTATAACAATCAAAATTTCAAGATGGCTGCCTGTCGGCCATCTTGTTTACCGGAGTGTTTAGAGGCCCTAAAACTGCAATATGGCACAACTAGGCCCTATGGGAAACCTACTTATGGAAATTTGAGTAAATGATCCCTCTTTCGTACTTTCTGAGGAAATATAGATAACAGAAATTTTTAACTATCAAAATCCAATTAATGGCTGTCCCTGTGGCCATCTTGTTGACTAGATTGGTTCCAAAATGACTTTCGTCAGAAAAAAAGTCGATAACAAGAATTGTTTAAAGGGACGGACTGGACAGACGGACGAACGGAGAGACGGACGGAGGACCACGGACCAGAGACGATAGGCGATTTGAAATAGCGCCTTATATAATAGTCAGCCCCCTCTCTGGTGATAGTGGGCTAAAAAATAATCCAAACTGAAAAGCATACATGTATGCAGTATTTATTTTTTACCTTTTTTTTTCTTCTTTCCTGAAATATCAATATAAAACTTACTGCAAATGATGAAGTTCATGCATTCATGAAATTGTCTATGTGGCAAAAAGTTGAATACAAAGGTAAATTTAAACCGACATACAATAATGCCAGATGGATTGTTAATCACAATCTTACTTCTAAATTTTTTTTGTACCATTGTAAAATACGATACCAACCCACCAATCTTGCTTCTAATTTTTTTACATTGTAAAAAATGGATAACAACCACAATCTTGCTTCTAAATTTTTACAGTTGTAAAAATATGATTATTTTTCCATAAGCAAACACCAAATAAATCATTGTTCTAATCCTTCTGGAAACTGAGGAAAAAAATTTTGGGAGCGAGCGAACGAAATCTTTCTGGGTTGTTTTAATGATAATATCGCATTTTCAATTTGTTCAGAGACAAAGGGATCTAATTGTCGAGGAAGCGCATTAACCTATTTTTTTTACATGTTCAAATTCTTTACATTGAATTAAATATTACTATATTAATTTTTGCAACGCCATTCAATAGACATAAAAAATAAACTAAAAACCATTTTGATTTGTTTTCTTAAATAAATAAAAAAAAAAAAAAAAAAGTTTAATGATTCAACTGAGAGGAGCTCCTGTTCATGTCAAAATTTGAATCAAAATGAAAAAAAAAAACAAAAAAAAACAAACAAACAAACAGACTAGCTCTAGAACAAAACTTTGATTTGCCAATTGGAACTTACTCAGGTCTCGATAACATGATTCGCAGGATAAATCTAATGTTCATTGATTAAGATGCCTGCATGTATTTCAATCCCTTTATACCCTTATTCCGTTTAATATAATTCTGTATTAAAAACAAAATGAGAGAAAAAATACTAGGCTTACATCGAATTAACATTTCCACTATTATGTATAAGGAAGCAATATACTTAATTTTGCATTTGAACATAAGTACTAATTTTTGAAAAATATCAGACCTGTATACCAGTAAAATTCAAAATGTAACTATTATGAGAAGCGATAAAAAAAAGTTTAAAAAAAAATTGAAATTAAATAATTGACCGATTGTAAATTATTTACCATTATTGATGTTTATCATTTTATCACAACATTAAGTGATTAAGTCTATAATCTACAGAAAAATTATGGAAAAAATAATCGCCCTTCCCTATTTTAAAACAAACCAATCATGCTTATTAGTGAAATCCTGAAAAATTCTATACCTATCTCCTGATCCATTATTACAATTAACAAAAATGGCAGAAACATAACCCTTCAACAAAATTTTGGTGCGTCCCATGGATAGTTACGCCTAGTTTAGTCATTTAAAGAGCCATCCACCGCTGACAAATGGTATTTTTTCACTATTAAAAACAGGAGCAGAAATTTAAGTAATTTGTCTTCTGTTACAAAAGTTACTTAAATTTATCTGACCGATTACCGCCATTGAAAAAGTTTGAGCTTCTAATTTTACTTCAAAGTTGAAATATAAAAAATAATTAATTCATCCCAAAAAATTCCGTGGCACTATATCCTATATGGATAATGTACTGATTGCTCATGCACCACAAAGGAAAAATAAATTATTTTGTATTAGATTTGTGTTATTACCCATGTCAAACTGAACTGGCAAATGAAAACATTTTATTTATGCCAGTTGTGTAAGCAGTCCCACAAATTTTAGGCAAGTTATTAGGCAGTTCTCAGGCATCCAGTTTTAAGCAGCTCACTGAAACTGCTAATATTTCAACCCATACAAATTTAAACTGCTTGTTAACTGCTCAACAAATTATTAACCTCAGTGACTGCTTATGCATAGACTGAAACTGCTTGTCATTGACTGCTTATAGACCTTAGCAGTCTAACAGAGCAGTTCACATACCAATGGAACAAAGGCAAGAAATTGCATGGCAAAATAAAAGTTATATAGTGAAGTTGTCTCTGCAACTTATTATTAAATGCAAAGGAACATGAATTAAGATACATCATTAAATTGTAAATTTTGTGATAAATGTGTTATTAATTCCTACTTTCAAAACTTTTTTTTTTAATTTTACACACCATAAACCATTTAATTAATGCAATTCAAAACTAATTATAAAGGTCAGTTTTGTCGATCAACATAATTATTCATGTGTATACATTTGTATTCATAAAAATATCAAAAGTCCCTATTATAATTTCTCATATTATTGATAAATTATGTGCCAATAATACTATTTTGTGTATAATTACATAGATGATATACAGTCCCTTATCTCTAACACCCTGGGGAGGCAGCTACAGCCATGGGTCATTATACACAGAGATGGTGACCCCCACATGTAGTGTTGCTGTGTGTACACATGTGGTGACCTTTGAACCTGTAGTCTCCCTCCAAATTCCAGCGGTCAGTTTGAACAGTTTGGTGTGAGGAAGCATGTGCACAGATAATCTTCTACATAATTTGGACCATTTGGTGAATATTTTGGACATCTAAATAAGTGAGGTGTAGTTTTCAACATGCAGTTTTACATAGTTATAAGTGTAAGTATAAAGGGAATTGTGTATAGCCAGGAATAGAAATGGTAAAACGTTTCAGTTTTGGATGTATGCATTCTGGTGTTGTACTGGATTATAACCCTATAATTTTGCTGTAAACCCCCAAAGTAGAAGGTAAGATGCATGAGCTTGCAATCTATGTGCATGTATATATAGCTGCATGGGAACCATGCATTTAAATTTGGAAACTTAGAAGTTAACTATTTCTATTTTTTTTTTTTTAAAATGATAAAATTTCAAATTCATTTTCCATTTTACCTCATTATTAGCATCATCAGTATTACGACCCCCAGTAGATAATATAGATATGATGCATTTTCTTTTTTAAAACACTAAAACAATTTGTATGACACAAAATAAACATCTCTTTAACTAAGATTTATGTATGTGTATATATCTTGGATTTGGTGGTTATATTATTCAATCTTTTATTTTCTATAAATTTCTGAAAAATGAATACTGGGTAAATGCATGCAAACACACTATATATGTTCTGACAGACGGTCATTATCAGAACTACAATTCTGTCCCATTGACTGTAATGTTGCAAAACATCAAGTGATGACAATTAGCGAGTGTCGAGTAACTTTGCATGTAGATATTAAGCAATATAGAAATATCCTACATTTATAATATAAACTGATAATTTATTTACCCATCATCACGTCTGAATTATCATTACTACAATGTATATTTCAATGATTCACATCTGTGACACGGCCATATAAGTGCATTGTATATGGAATGACATTCATTTATTTGATACAACAGAAACATATTAAAGTTTTACTTGTTGACTTTGTGCAGTGTGTTCACCAAAATGACACAAATTTTAACACTTCTAGTAACATAGCCCATTGGTTGTTCCCATTAGTTGATGCCTCTATCAAATGTTTTTACAACTATTTCTGATCTTGTTACCAATACATGTATAAACAGTTGTAAGTAATGTGACATTAACAACAAGTTGCCAATAATGTGTGATTACATGTACGTTAATATCATATTCTTAACATAATTAAATGTGAAAAAAACCTTTAAAACATAACAAACAAAGTATTTATTTTAGTACATAAACATAAAAACTCATCATTGATTTACACGGTCAAGGGGAGTAACTTGTACATGACAATTTCAAAATTGACTAGGGTACACGAAATTCGGCAGTCCGGAAAATTTGTAATCTGGACGGTTTAGGCTGGGAACGAAGGTGTCCAGATTATCCAGGGTCCAATGTACATGTCAATGTATACAAATAACACACTGATTTTGAGAATGGTTGTTTCAATATGCTGTTAAGAATTCTCAGTGTCCATTTTATGCATTATATAGAGACAGTATCATACTGAATCTGACTTTGATTATGACTTTTCTTCAATATTGCAGCAAAGTATCAAGAACTGCTCATTACTTACTAATATGCCTGAATACATTGTGTGTATCACAGAAGAGAACTAGAAAAAATAATGTATTGTGATGTTATTTCATGTTTGTATTAAAGTATTTTTGAATAAACATAATTCAATACAATTCAGTTTTTTTTTTGATGCAGTAACCAATTCTTTAAATGAACATTGGACCCTTAGTTTTTGTCATTTCATTTCTTCTCTTGATAATTATCTAATTAATTGTCTTTTGCCATTTCCTCCTGTAATAGATCTGTACCAAATAATTCATCGCAAAAAAATACTTGTCTATTATATGCATTGCACATAGTTCCTTATAAATGAGGTCTGTAAACAACATTTGCAGCATAAGCCATGAATTTTGTAAAAATGCCATCAAGGGATATCCATGTGTCAGATTATACTTTCTTCTTAATGGAGTCTTAATGTTTCCCTTGTTGTCATTTTACTGCAGATTGTTATAAGCTGTAGGTCTCCATGCCCTTGTCCTCAAGATCAATTATCAAATAATCATAACTACAAATTTTTCTTTCTTTTGTTATTCTAAGCTGTAGGTCTCCATGCCCTTGTCCTCAAGATCAATTATCAAATAATCATAACTACAAATTTTTCTTTCTTTTGTTATTCAGACAATTACATTCAAACATTAGAGAAAATTTCACATGACACTGGCTGTAAATATTTGTTGAAACTGTTGAATTCACGATAGGTTCAAAGTTCAAATCTAAAAGAAATTTTCTAGCATTTTCTTGAAATCTTCTCATAATTTTTAGATTCATCTTTTGATATGAGGAGGAATGGTTGTCTGCAATCTTAACAATTTATCCAAAATTAATTAAATGAATACTTGGAAGATAAATAACCCAACTAGATAATGACATGAGACTTGCAAGAAAATACACACCCTAAAATGTTACTAATGACATATTTGCCTTCTTTGAACTAAATTTTTGTTACATCAATGCTTTATCAGTTCAGTACTTGCAGTACTTTGATTAGGTTTTGGTCTCCGATCTCAATGAAAATTGGTCTATAGGGTTTAGATTGAGGCGAACAACATGCAAACATTTTCGTAAAGATTTTGGTATTCCAAGATGGCCGCTGGACATCTTCCTGTTTTCAGGTTTCAGTCTCCGATCTCAAGGAAAATTGGTCTATAGGGGTTTTAATTGATTCAGAAGGGGGAACTTTAGGTGAGGATAATCATATTTTATAAAGGACAGAGCTAAGACCCATGGAAATAGTACGGCGGATGTCCAAAATGGGAGCTTTGCTGAAATTTGGCTTTAAAATCGGACTCCTCCTTATATTAATCCGTGAATGTGTTACAACCATATATGGATGAAGGGCTACCAAGATTGTTCAACAAATGACATTTACCTATTTCAGAAACTTACATATTCAACTAAGGAGTTCCTTGTATTGTTTATATTAATCGTTAACCAATACTTTATATTGTGACTTTGTTGTTTTGTGCAATGAGTCAGATGACCGTTAAGGCCCATGGGCCTCTTGTTTCCAAATCACTTGTGATTGTGATCATTATTTATAGTTTAGAGCCATTTCTGATTGTGTTCTGTTGTTAGGAGGAGATCACTAACATTTATACTAGAAGGTTTACGATTACTGTGTTTGCCGTCTGTGAACTAATTAATGCTGTCGTGTTTAGTTATTGATTTTGAGTCAATCTACTAAACTGATTTGAAGGTAATGATTAAACTATGCTATCTACCTTCCAACAACTGCAGTTCATTTCCATTCCAATATATTGTAGTTTTCCTGTTATCTCTGCTTTGTATTAGTACATTGTTTTGTGTAGAATCCTGTGTGAAACAAGATTTACACACACTTAATGTAATTCTCAATGGCTATTTGTTGTCTTAACATCGAAAGTCAATACTTTCTAATTTAGTTTTATATCTGTGTTTCTAAGTAGCTTCACAGAAGTCTGTCAACACAGATAAAAGTGTTTAGTAAAAAGGTCACAATGCCAATTAAATACATGTACAGGTATCAAGGTTATAGAGGTGTGGGTAAACAGTGTCAAGGTCATACAAATGTAGATAAACAGTATCAACGTCATACAGGTGTACTACACAATGTCAAGTCAAATGTCATATGTATATAAGAATAATAATAATTAAGTTACATAATATATGATAATGATAATACTATTAGAGGTATCTTCATAAATCCAATTGTTCTAAAATTAGAATTTATTTACTTTCGGAGAAAATCAACTTTTTGTGTCCCTGTTCCTCGAAGCAAATATTCGTTTGGAAGGTCTTTATCACTACGGTGTTTATTCCCATTGAAAACAAGCATTCTGACGGCCTTCGAGGGTTAGTTTATTTTACGAATTTAAAGTCAACAAAAGAAGCGGATCAATATCATGAAAGAATGTATTTTCAGTTCTTATATCGACATTAGTCGGGCGCAGAACTCGATACCTGAAAATAAGAATTTCCTGTAATAGTTGCAATAGGAAAATATTACGATGTCAGTAAATAAATGTTTATTTTCTTTCGTTTAATTCAATTTTTAGATTTGATGATTTGATCACGAACATTCTAGTGAGGTAACTTTTAGTAGGAGTGAATGAAACATCACGCAGTCCCGCCAAACAGTGACGTCACAATCACCGGAATGACGTCGCTTATATTGTACATATATTTCCCACGGTAGTAAAAAGGATTACACACTCATTCAGTTTAGTGAATGCATCTTATCTTGATCATCAAAGAAACGTTTCGCTTTGAGCGAAATCGTGTAAATAACAGGCAATATGCTTTCGTTTTGAATACCATCTTCGGTATGTATAATGAAATAGTTGCAGGATAAACAGAATACTGGTCAGGATCTTACAATACAAGTTTTATTTTGGTGTCAACATGGAAAACTGAGATGACTTGGCAAAACCTCCTCATCTCACATTATCGGACAAACGAAAGCAGCATCGATATTAACTATGGCAAAATAAAAATGTTGGAAATATGGCAAATACATTCATTATTTACATAAACCAATAATTAAAACAAATCATTTATTTCATCTAGACTAAAACTAATTTGCAAATCCTTACACCGCCTGCAAGGAGACGTCCTAGGCCTAACGCTACCCATGATACACTCGTTCATGGTCTATATATATGTAACTTTTTATCGGATATTTGATCCAGATATATCTGTCTTATACTTAGTTATATTTAGAACTACATGTATCAATATGTGGAAGGAACGTGTGTACAACATAAAAACAACCCATCTCAATTGCTATTCCGGGACCGTAAAATGTAATATTGGTCACCTCAGCCCAAGCACAGGGGCACGCAAGTTATTCATTATGAAAATGGTTGCTATGTATATCATGTCCACATAATCGAAAAATGAATTATATATTATGTACATATCGGTTAGCTTGTAATAATAATAATACTGGACGCAGGCATAATGCCTATATGTCCAGATCGCTAATCATACTATACATGCCGACTATTAATAAGTTCAGAATTATCTATCTCATAATTTAATAGCATTCGGGCTGCCCCCGAGCGAGATTCCAATGTTTTTATTGATGATGACGTAACCACAGCTTCAGGAAGAGAGTTCCAGTGATTGATGATCCGCTCCTTGAATGAATACTTTAAAATTTAGACGACTTCGTCGTTTTAATAATGTCAAAGAGTGGCCCCTAGTTCTTTTGTTGTTATTATCCCCCGCCGAAGTTGGCGGGGGATATACAAAGGGGTTCCGTCCGTCCGTCCGTCCGTCCGTCCGTCCGTCCGTCTGTCCGTCTGTACGAATTGTTTCCAGAGCATAACTCTAAAACCAGTAGAGATATTTCCACGAAACTTCATACACACATTGGTCTTATGGTCTAGTAGTGCCTTTTGCTATTTTCAGGTTTTCATTTTTAGCATTTTTTCCGTAACCATGGAAACATTGCTGAAAATATCATATTTTTTTTACCAGGTTCGTTTCCGGAGCATAACTCTAAAACCAGAAGAGATATTTCCACGAAACTTCATAGACACATTGATCGTATGGTCTAGTAGTGCCTTTTGCTATTTTAAGGTTTTCACTTTTTGTACTTTTTTCTGTAACCATGGAAACATTGCTGAAAATGGCAGATTTTTGTGTAAGAATTGTTTCCGGAGCACAACTCTAAAACCAGCAGAGATATTTCCATGAAACTTCATAGACACATTGTTCTTATGGTCTAGTAGTGCCTTTTGCTATTTTTAGGTTTTCACTTTTTGTGCTTTTTTCTGTAACCATAGAAACATTGCTGAAAATATGATATTTTTGTAGCAGGTTCATTTCCGGAGCATAACTCTAAAACCAGCAGAGATATTTCCATGAAACTTCATAGACACTTTCTGTTTATGGTCTAGTAGTACCTTTTGCTATTTTTAGGTTTTCATTTTTTGCACTTTTTCCGTTACCATGGAAACATTGCTGAAAATATTATGGTAAATGGTAAATGTTACTTTGCAAAACTCCACCCATCTTTGTGTATATAGTCTAATATAAATGTCAAGGCTGTATACCTGATTCAATAATTGCAGCCCCGCTCTACTTGAATTATACTCCATCTTTCTTTAGCTCAACTTCCCTTTTCCTAGTTTTTTTTCATACACATAAGTCTCCACAATCAAACTTACTTCAGCTTTGATATCTCCATTGGCGGGGGATCAGAATGACTATGTCCTTGTTAGCTCACCTGTTCCAAAGGACCGAGGTGAGCTTATGGGATACCGCAGCGTCCGGCGTCCGGCGTCCGTCAACAATCGACTTCTTCTCCATAATCGCTGGTCGGATTTCAACAAAATTTGACTGGTAGCATCATTATGGGCTACTAACTGAAAATTGTACAAATGATGGGGCTGACCCCCCGGGGGCCTGAGGGGCGGGGCCAAAAGGGGTTAATTTGGCTATTTCCATATAAACGACTTCTTCTCTGAAACCAAGCATGGGATAGCACCCATAATGCAATGGTAGCATCCTTATAGGGTGGGGATTCAAAATTGTACAAATGATGGGGCTGACCCCCCCGGGGACCTGAGGGGCGGGGTCAAATGAGGTCAATTTGGCTATTTCCATATAAACGACTTCTTCTCTGAAACTAAGCATGAGATAGCACTCGTAATGCAATTGTAGTATCGTTATAGGGTGGGGATTCAAAATTGTACAAATGATGGGGCTGACCCCCCCGGGGGGCCTGAGGGGCGGGGTCAAATGGGGTCAATTTGGCTATTTCCATATAAACGACTTCTTCTCTGAAACTAAGTATGAGATAGCACTCATAATGCAATTGTAGTATCGTTATAGGGTGGGGATTCAAAATTGTACAAATGATGGGGCTGACTCCCGGGGGGCCTGAGGGGCGGGGTCAAAAGGGGTCAATTTGGCTATTTCCATATAAACGACTTCTTCTCTGAAACCAAGCATAGGATAGCACCCATAATGCAATTGTAGCATCCTTATGCGGTGGGGATTCAAAATTGTACAAATAATGGGGCTGACCCCCCGGGGGCCTGAGGGGCGGGGTCAAAAGGGGCCAATTTGGCTATTTCCATATAAACGACTTCTTCTCTGAAACTAAGCATGGTATAGCACCCATAATGCAATGGTAGCATCCTTGTAGGGTGGGAATTCAAAATTGCACAAATGATAGGGCTGACCCCCCGGGGGTCTGAGGGGCGGGGTCAAAAGCGGTCAATTTGGCTATTTCCATATAAATGACTTCTTCTTTGCAACTAAGCATGGCATAGCACCCATTATGTAATGGTAGCATCCTTATAGGGTGGGGATTCCAAATTGTGCAAATGATGGGGCTGACCCCCCGGGGGCCTGAGGGGCGGGGTCAAAAGGGGTCAATTTGGCTATTTCCATATAAACGACTTCTTCTCTGAAACTAAGCATGGTATAGCACCCATAATGCAATGGTAGCATCCTTATAGGGTGGGAATTCAAAATTGCGCAAATGATAGGGCTGACCCCCCGGGGGTCTGAGGGGCGGGGTCAAAAGCGGTCAATTTGGCTATTTCCATATAAATGACTTCTTCTCTGCAACTAAGCATGGCATAGCACCCATTATGCAATGGTAGCATCCTTATAGGGTGGGGATTCCAAATTGTGCAAATGATGGGGCTGACCCCCCGGGGGCCTGAGGGGCGGGGTCAAAAGGGGTCAATTTTGCTATTTCCATATAAACGACTTCTTCTCTGAAACTAAGCATGGTATAGCACCCATAATGCAATGGTAGCAACCTTATAGTGTTGGGATTCAAAATTGTGCAAATGATAGGGCTGACCACCCCCCCCCCCCCTGGAGCCTGAGGAGCGGGGTCAAAAGGGGTCAATTTGGCTATTTCCATATAAATGACTTCTTCTCTGCAACTAAGCATGGTATAGCACCCATAATGCAATGGTAGCATCCTTGTAGGCTGGGGATTTCAAATTGAGCAAATGATAGGGCTGACCCCCGGGGACCTGAGGGGCGGGGTCAAAAGGGGTCAATTTCCATATAAATGACTTTTTCTCTGCAACTTAACATGGGATTGCGCTCATAATGCAATGGTTACATCCTTATAGGGTTTGGATTCAAAATTTTGCAAATGATGGGGCTGACCCCCCGGGGGCCTGAAGGGTGGGGTCAAAAGGGGTCAATTTAGCTATTTCCATATAAACGACTTCTTCTCTGCAACTAAGAATGGAAGAGCACTTATAATGCAATGGTAGCATCCTTATAGGGTTGGGATTTGAAATTGTACAAATGATAGGGCTTACCCCCTGGCCTTAAACGGCAATATATGCGAGGTCAAAAAGGTCAATTAGGCTACTATTTTCATATAAATTACTTTGTCTCTGAACCTATGTATTATTGGATAGCATATTTGTATGGTATCAATAGCATCATTGTATGGTTGTGATTCAAAATTAAACTTTGGGAGTCAATTTTGCTTATTTTTCTTATTGTCAGAGTCTTGTGATAATTACTAACAAAAAACCAGGTGAGCGATACAGGCCCTCTTGTTTTGAATTAAAAATACCTCTGCGACGACTCGATCATATCCTCCATGTATCAATTTATAAACTTGGATCATGTCTCCTCTAAGCCTTCTGTGTTTTAGTGTAGGTAACTTCATGATCCTCAGTCTGTTTTCATAGGTTAGATCTTTCATTCCCAGTATTTGTTTTGTTGCTCTTCTTTGTACATTTTCTATCTTGTTTATTAGCTCACCTGGCCCGAAGGTCATAGTACGGCGTCCGGCGTCCGTCCGTCTGTCATCCGTCCGTCAACATTTCCTTTAAATCGCTTCTTAAGTTCTGTATGGATTGTAACCAAATTTGGCCACAAACATCCTTGGGTGAAGGGGAATAGAACTTGTATAAATTTTGGCTTTGACCTCCCGGGGGTAGGAGGGGCAGGGCTCAATAGGGGAAATAGAGGTATATTCTATAAATCGATACTTGCCTTAGAGTTTTGCATGGATTGTCACCAAATTTGGCCACAAACATCCTTGGGGGAAGGGGAAGAGAACTTTTATAAATTTTGGCTCTGACCCCCCCGGGGCAGGAGGGACGGGGCCCAATAGGGGAGTTTTAGGTATATCCTATAAATCGCTTCTTGTCCTAGAGTTCTGCATGGATTGTAACCAAATTTGGAAACAAACATCCGTGGGAGAAGTGGAACAGAACTTGTATAAATTTTGACTTTGACCTCCCAGGGGCAGGAGGGGCAGAGCCCAATAGGGGAATTAGAGGTAAATTCTATAAATCGCTACTTGTCCTAGAGTTCTGCATGGATTAATTGTAACCATATTTGGCCACAAACATCCTTGGGAGAAGGGGAACAGAACTTGTATAAATTTTGGTTCTGACCCCCCCGGGGGCAGGAGGGGTGGGGGGGGGCCCAAAGTTAATTTAGAGGTAAATCCTATAAATTGCTACATGTCCTAGAGTTCTACATTGCTTGTAACCATATTTGGCCACAAACATCCTTGGGGGAAGGGGAACAGAACTTGTATAAATTTTGGCTCTGACCCCCTGGGGGCAGGAGGGGTGGGGCCCAATAGGGGAATTAGAGGTAAATATACAAATTCCTTCAGAAAAGAACAATGAACCTATATTCAGAATATTACTTGGCATTACAAACCAGGTTAGTGATACAGGCCCTCTGGGCCTCTTGTTTGTGTTTGTAAGTACGGGTTCCATATGCAGGCGCCATATTCAAAATGTGGTCTAGCTGACAAGTGCTTTATATAATAGACAGAATGTTTGATTATCTAAATAATTATAGGTTCTTCGGATAGTTCCCATTATTCTATTTGCTTTATTGATGGCATCATGAATATGTTCACTGAAGCTAAGGCTGTTGTCTGTTGTTATTCCAAGATCCTTTTCTTTCGAGAAGTATATATGTTAGTACAGTAATTTAATTTTCATGTTAATTTTATCATAGATGGAGATATTGGCAACTTGTTTGTTTTCCAATAACTCATATGGAATTAAAATATGAAATCAATACATTAAAATGTCGTTAGTTATATGCAGCTGTAGTATGCATTATATTCTACTGTTCAGGTGAAATAAGTCTGTTTTTGCCGGATTTTAAGAGAATTTTTTTCCATCTCACCTTTTGCCTGTGCTGTCACAACCTTTCGGAGGATGCCTCTAGTTTCCTTTTGTTGGTGTGATTTTGGAGATAATCTGCCTGCCTTAAATTGATTTATTAATGTATTGTTGGTGTATACACCTCTATTGTTGGATGTCATCGAACACTGTTAAACTACACAGAAGGTTAACGGCTGTCCTGTGACTACCTAAATTAGCTTGTGACTCTGCTGCAAATGCCAAAGAGGAACACGGCTGAGCTTCCATCTCCAATCTCAGCAGCGTGTCTCAGTCAGTAGCACCAAGTTTGTGCCACATAAAGCTTTTTTGGTCCATAATTAGTCTTGAGTTATTGCCCTTGAGTGCGGGCGATTGATGATGTCGACCTTTTTCATGAAATTTCCAGAAGAGTTTAATACATTTTGCTTGCTTTTCTTACCAGGCCTCCTATCACCTGTTATTAAGCCCGTGATCCATCAGGGGAACTATAGTTTGGTTAAGATGGACGACTGAAAGGGCAATGTCTTGGTTACCCAGGGAAACAGATGTCATGGTCAGCCTTTTAAGGTGATAACAAAGCAGGATTCCTTGTGATTTGTCTGTCCAGATCAAGGTACTGGTTTAGAATGTATCTTTCTTATCAAAATATGGTCATCCAGAAAATTGAAAATTTCTTAAAAAATAGTTAAATATTATGTTCATGCTTGACCCAGGTATTTCCAGCTGGAAAATTCAATGTTTTAGGTTATGAGCTCAACTCCTATCAGGAAATGGAAAAACTGTTCCCCTTCATGTTATGTGTATGTTACTACCTTAAGGTCAAAAAGGTCACATTCGCATTCTTACCAAACAAATGTGATTAAAAGGTTGAAGGTTTGATTGAAGGTTTCTAGAAAATATTAGGAGAAAGCAAATGGAATGACTTTCGATTGATTTGAATTTGCTAAGATGTCTTCTTTAAAAGGATTGAAATATTTTAACACGCTGGAATGTATTACTGAGTGCCTGCTTTAGTTCGCATTCATTTGTGTTCATACTAATTGATAGAAAACTTGTTTCTACTTGTGAACAAATAGAATAGGATAAAAAAAAATTCAAAGGTTCAGAAATTAGTTTATTTTATTGAAAAAGTCAAAACCAACAGTTTGATTTTATCATACACATTTCTCAATTGTTTTGTAAACAAAGACCAATATTTAGAATATGGGCACTACAAAGACAATTATACAGATATCCAGATAGAAACTGCAGGTAATGTTCTATTTTGTCCTAAATTCTGTACTACATGTCAACATAGCTCCCTAGCAAATCATAGATGCCAAAAGTAGGTCACTGTAACCTTGTTTGTTCTTTTTAACCTACATTAGAAATTGCTTCCTTAGGAACGGTTCTCTACACACCCTGATACAGAGCTAAAATATGGACTTTGTGAGTATCGTGTAAGTGACCTTCATTTCAGTCTTTTTCCCAAACCAAAGGAAACACTTGTCTCATATTCTTTCTCCGTATCACTTATCAGGACTTTTTAGTGCCAAAAAAAAAAGAACTATTAATAAGAAAGTCAGCATATAATTGATCGGTCATCAGGTGGTATATATGTGTAGCCACACCTTGTGCTTGCTCACACATGTGCACCAAAGCATGCAAAATGCAAAGCTACATGCTGTTTGATTAGTCCCTTGCCGGAAAATTTGAGGGAACTATAGTGTTTGTTCCCACTGTATGTCTGCAGTCTGTCTGTCTGTCAGGATTTGGTTCCCAGAAGATAACTTGTAACTAATCGGTGCATTTTGATCAAACTTCACACAATGGTAGCATATGGGAAAATACAGCTTGGGATTGAATTTGGGGTAAAAAGTTGAACTACAGAGGTCACTGTGACTAAAAATAGATTATTTAAAAAAAAAATTGTTTCCAGACGATAACTTGAGAAAAAATCAACAGATTTTGATCAAATTTCACACAATGGCAGCATATGAGAAAATACAGATTGGGATAATTTAGGGGCAAAAGGTCTACTACAAAGGTCACAGTTACTAAAAATAGATTGTTTCATAAATTTTAGTTTCCGAATGATATCTTGATAACACAACAGAATTTGTTCAAACTTTATACAATGATAAGGTATAGGAGATAACATAGCTTGGAATTGAATTTGGGGTCAAAAGGTCAACTACCAAGGTCACTGTTTCACAAATTTTCTTTTTCAGACGATAACTCTGAGAATACATCAGCAAAATTTGTTCAAACTTCATATAATGATAGCATAACTAATCAATAATAACTTGCCATAGATTAAAAAATGTAATTAACGGCAGGGGACGTGTGTTGCTTGCAACACATACTGGAAGTTTGTTGACAGCTGGCAAACCGCTAATTACTACAGAAAAGGTTCATATAAAAGCTTTAATATACAATTACAGTGATGGTGTTGGTTGCAATACCTAATGTTTGACAACAATTATTAGGATGGTTCTCCAGGGCTGATAAGTCCTCAGACACTTAACTAAAATATGCTGTTATAACTGACATGTCACCAAGAATCCATGACCTCATCATTTTCTAAATGCGGATGGGCCAGATTCCCACACCCAAAGAGTGATAAATTATTCTGTTTAATTTTTGTTGTCACTTACATCACCTGAATGTTCTAAAATGATTTTTTACTAGGAGAAAATTAAGATCTATTGATAGAAGAATTTGAAATTTTTCTCTAGTGTGTATTCTTCATTATTTTTGCTAGCTGAACAAAAACTAAAATTGGTCATAAATATGAGTTTCAGCAAAACAAATGTGACTTTAGAATGACGAGAAAGTGTTTTGTGTTAATCTTTTCCCAAAAGTGAATAAGTTAGGAATAATGATGAGTGATATTACACCGTTACAGAAGCTGCTTCTGTAGCTTTGGGAATACCTGCAGGAATAAATTGTCTGGAGCCAGGTAACAATGCTCAGTGGATTTTGACCATTGACCTTCATAAAAGAGGTCTTGCCATGACTTTACCTTTGATTTACATACATATATAATACCTGTAAAATGTCTATTACTTGTCAAATAAAGTATAAGGTAAAACACTTTAGTTTAGAAGATATTTAGAGCTGATTTTTACTAACACTTTAGTTTAGAAGATATTTAGAGCTGATTTTTATTGATGTTAAATCATATGCTTAGAAAGCAATATCCTTGAAATGCAAGGTCAACCTGGACAGTTTTAATATCAGAAAGAAATTAGTTAACAATCTTAGTAATTAGACTATATACTAAAGATATAAAGACTGTGAGAAGTGAATGTTATAGTGATGGAAGCAGGGTGGGGGTGTTAGCTCTGCTGATTGAAGTTTGGCTAGGGAAGGGTGTAAAGGGAGGGGCTGTTATCAGTAGAATATTAAGTAGCACCAATTAATGATAAAATGTGTGAATCTTGTCTATCCATCAGGATTTGTGTGTCAGATGAACCTGTAAAACAGATTTGGATCAGATAAGGTGGTTAGTATACCGAGTCAAGATAACCGTGGGGGGAGGGGGGGGGGGGAGATATTAAAGTGTACACGGAATGGTTTGGTATATAAGGCTTGATATATGCATCATTGGATAAAATTTAGAATGGCGAAAGTACGAGTTTCATAGCGATTACGGTATTAGAGATAATGCGCCTGTTCTCTAGAACACACCTGAAGCCCCAAGCCACTGACCCCGATTCAGGACCCCTGACCTGTGACGTCACGAGGACAACGGGATCGACTCTACTCGCATAAGATAGAGTGGCGATATTCGGTGTCTGCCATCTAATGTGAACCATCCGTTTGTAAAAATCGATTTTTAAGACACAAATACCTGTGTACATGTCCGATACCTATTTAATATTATCCTCAATCACAGACATGAGTTTGGAATATGCATGGAAATAGGGATTTATACCATACATATATATATTGATGTACATGTACCTGTCGTAGATAAATGAACATCTCTGCGCGATTACTGCATAATTATACACAATAAAATGTACATAATAATTCATGTACGTTGTATATCCGCGGTGTACATGAATATTATATCAAGGACGTCTATGTTCTTGATTATGTTACCCAAAACCCAACTCGGGTCGTCTAATGTCTACTGGTCAAATAAATCCTTGAACCCAGTTTACAAAATTCTGACTTTTTCATAAAGCCTGCCCATACGACTTAAGGTATAACTCTAAACAGATTTTTTTGCATATGTGCAAATGCATCTACTAATTGTGTTTTGTCTGAAATCGATCGTGTGACTTATTACACATTTAATACCATTGCTTAATTACCAGTAAATATGTTTATCATTTAATTCTACTGTGAGTTGGTGGATTTAATTCTATAAACCAAGTTTTGAGAACCGTAACACATATTTAGAATTTAGATGGAGTGATATTTTCCGATCTAATTGTTTTTTGACGAAATACATTCAGCTTTCAAATACACGTAATACAGTTCATCCGACGACTTGTTGATATTTCGCTCAAGTTCATTCATTAGTGTCTTTACTAGAACAATAAATCATGCACGGGTCAGACGAACTGAAGATGTCTATGTCTAATCCAAATATCAGATATCAAGTTTCAAAATCAGAATACTTTCAATGTCGTGCCGCGTTAATCTCTATACCTGTATACTGCAGTAACTTAAACGCGTGATCAACCATGGCTAATGAGGGGATTACGTAAGAAAGGTGTTTAGTGACCTGTCACGCTTTGTTGATTAGCACACGTCACGTGTCAAAATATCAGTCCACAGGTAAGTTAGCGATAGGCCATGATGTTATTGTTGTATAATGTCATATTTGTAAACACTTATAAATTTTTGGTTTAAAAATAAAAGTAAAATATACCGTTTGTGCGTAACATATAACAAGTGTATCAAGCACTACATGTATATACTTCAGAAACACCCATGTGTACATTTGTACATCATAAATGTTTCTGGCTACATGTACATGTATATGTATTTTCATAACAAAAACTGCAAAATTATTTATAAATGGCATGTCGAGAAAGAACAAATGCAAATATAATGCACAATGTCAGAATTTTGATACTAGATTTCGGATATCCAATTCTTTGTGAATTTTGGTCAATATCGATCATTATTATGATACCAAAAATAATAATCTGTATGATCAATAAATTTACTGTTGAAGATTGTTTAAATAACACATGTTGACATAGCTTAAAAGAGAAGAGAAACACGTTATAGCTATAAATGAATTTTATATTATAGATTAAAACTCTCAAGTTTTGTTTTATTGTTAACCCCCCAATTTATGTCTATGATGGCTACGTGTATTGAACTATAAAATACATTCAACACATTTTCTTTTGTGTTATGTTGGTTCTTGAATATACAGAAACATATTCAAATGGATAATTATATGACCATCATTTTCCGAATTTGTCTCTTTTAAGATTACATAGAGAAAATTGAATATTACCGAAGTTTGATAATTTAGTAATTTGTTGAAACAGAGATTAGATATCTAGTAAAAATGTACCGAGCTGTGTATGTATAAAAGTTTACACAAGGTACACAAGGTGATGCCTTTAGACTTATTATAAATATGTAAATTAGCCTTATTTCAGTTGCAATGTTTCCTAATATAATATGATCAAATCGTCATCATAACTGTATATATATTTGTCAAATTATCGTAGCCCCATTTCAGGAATATATATATGTCCACCTTTGTGCTATAACCCCACTACCAAACATGTACAGCTCACACTGCCGTTGTCCTCGTGACGTCACATCCTGTTATTTCCCAAATCAGGGTGAGCGGCCGATACCCTGATAAGCAGTCGATATACAGGTAAAAATCGAGCACTTCGGAGGGCGGTATCTCGGTACTGAAGCGGCCGATTTTGATGCGGTTTTCAACATTCTTGTCAGGAGATCTGACAGAATAACATATTAAAATATAATTTTCCGTTCCGTGTACACTTTAAATAACGGGTGTAATGGTGAAGAGAGCTGTTATCGACTCAATTGTCTTATTGCATGAGGCTAACTCATTTGTCCCTGAAGACACATTTGAACTGTTCTAATTCAAAGGCTGGATATTTCATTATCAAGTTTTAGGGGTCAATGAGTTAAAAGTTCAATCTGGTATTGATGTTGTGTGAAATAAAGAAATAGGAAAAATTCCAGATTATAGACAAAATCTGTACTTTACTAAAATTCTTTATGAATGTTAAAATTTCAGATTGAACCATATTATAAGAACCATTGGCTTTCTGACATTGCTCAAGCTGTCTTCCTTTAGGTGTATACAATTAAAACCTGTGTACCTTCTGGCTGTAGGTTGGTGTGTTTTCTCTGGAAACATTTTAAAATATTTTGAAATGCAATGAATGTCAGATATTAGAGTATCTTAATGGAATACTATCACCAATGGTGTATGTAACCTTTTGATATCCTGTATATTTTGGTCAATATAGTGATGTTTCATTTTAGTTGGCATTCGGAGATCAATAAAATACCCATTACTACAAAATTACATGTAGTGTATAATGTTAAATGATTATGTGTATTTATCATAAGGGCCCAAATCCCATTCCATGAGATACTCCGGGAAAATTCATTTTCAAATGTAAATATGAACATTGAGCAGTTCTCTGCCTAATGAGATGGCCCAACTACACACAGTAAGACCAGACATGCATTATAAGAAGGGGAAAGTGTGTATATTTAATTAACATCACTATTTACACTTGAACAGCAAAGAGACTAAGGAGGAAGCTAAAGTTCTTATCAGGCGTTTTGGAGTGTTGTTACACAAGGCAATCAGGGGAGGTGCATCTAGATGCTCTTACAGTACTGTTTATCATGTACAAAAAACAGTGATACAGTCACACCCAGGTACTGTAACCAAGATACTGGTGTAACAATACACAAAAAACAGTGATACAGTCACACCCAGGTACTGTAACCAAGCTACTGGTGTAACAATACACAAAAACAGTGATAAAGTCACACCCAGGTACTGTAACCAAGATACTGGTGTAACAATACACAAAAACAGTGATACAGTCACACCCAGGTACTGTAACCAAGATACTGGTGTAACAATACACAAAAACAGTGATACAGTCACACCCAGGTACTGTAACCAAGATACTGGTGTAACCATACACAAAAACAGTGATACAGTCACACCCAGGTACTGTAACCAAGATACTGGTGTAACCATACACAAAAACTGTGATACAGTCACACCCAAGAACTGTAACCAAGATACTGGTGTAACAGTACACAAAAACAGTGATACAGTCACACCCAGATACTGTTACCAAGATACTGGTGTAACAACAGAATACACAATAACAGTTGTATATCATATATCAGACTAAGATAGGAAACAATTGATACATGTTACTATACCGTCATATCATTGACAGTGATTCAAAAATAGCCTCATTGTAGCTGGAAATGTCACTCCAGGGAAATCAGTTCTAATCACAAGCTGTGTGTGATAGGCAGCATGCTTTTATTTGTGTGCTATCTCCCAGAGAGTGTTTTGAGCAACAGTTGGCCAAAAGAACAAAAACCTTGTCAGATGGGCAAATCCTGATCTGACTGTGACGTAAATCCAGCCCTCCTTGGTCCAGGCGTGATGGGGTCTTTAACACTAATTTACAGTTCGAGGGGTTTTGTTTACACCTCCCCCACTCATTACTTATACTTACAAACTGCTGCTTACATACAAGTGGCTTCCGTCCCTGTTTACCAGGAAACCACCTTGTTACTCTGTGAAATACAAATAGACTTTTACTATTGTTAAACCAGTGGCTTGGGAGGAAAGACGGATGGGGAAGGACACAGCCTACGTAACAGAAAAGATATATCATGATAATGATGTAAACAGAATCAAGTTTCCTAGGCACATTTCAGATCTTGTGTAAACAAATATAAAAGGTGTATATAAATTGTAAAGGCAAAAATGTTGGGGGAAAAAATGCAAAATAACAACATACATATGCTAAGTACACTAACCACTACCTTACTATACATTATTTGAAATGTGCTAACTATCTAACTAATGCTGTTAAGTGTGCTAACTGCACTAACCGCTACTTTACTATACATAATTTGAAATGTGCTAATTATCTTAACTAACACTGTTAAGTGTGCTAACTGCACTAACCGCTACCTTACTATACATAATTAAAAATGTGCTAACTATCTTAACTAGTGCTGTTAAGTGTGCCAAATTCACTAACTGCTACGTTACTATACGTAATTTGAAATGTGCTAACTATCTTAACTAGTGCTGTTAAGTGTGCTTACTGCACTAACTGCTACGTTACTATACGTAATTTGAAATGTGCTAACTTTCTTAACTATGTTCAGTGTGCTAACTACACTAACTGCTACTTTACTAATTAGTTTGGTAGCAAGGTTTTATGTACTAACTACTCTGACTCTAACCTAACCACATAATGTATGCTAACTAGGCTTAACTCAACCTAACCATGGTTTCTTAACAAGGTAAACTAAGCAATCTAGACAGCTGATCTCTATATAGTTATGATGACAAACAGTAAAAAAAAAGACACATATATATCTCAATAGATTCAGAACACAACTGGAGAAGCATAAAATAGACTGCCAAATTCATTGCAAAACTATCATAATTGGTATACTCAATATCTATTATACACATGAGCTTTTCTGATCTACTTTGACATAAAAACTGACAACACTTTAGCAACATCAAGTTTACTACCAGAAAGATGTGGCCCTAGTGTTGGGTGCTGAGAGATGGGACCCTGTAGTTCCTGAGTACACCATGGTGTGTGGAGGAGATGTGGCCCTAGTGTTGGGTGCTGACAGATGGGACCCTGTAGTTCCTGAGTACACCATGGTGTGTAGTGGAGATGTGTCCCTAGTGTTGGGTGCTGAGAGATGAGACCCTGTAGTTCCTGATTACACCATGGTGCGTGGTGGAGATGTGGCCCTATTGTTGGATGCTGAGTGATGGGACCCCGTAGTTCCTGAGTACACCATGGTGTGTGGAGGAGATGTGGCCCTAGTGTTGGGTCCTGAGAGATGGGATCCTGTAGTTCCTGAGTACACCATGGTGTGTGGTAGAGATGTGGCCCTATTGTTGGATGCTGAGAGATGGGACCCTGTAGTTCCTGAGTACACCATGGTGTGTGGTGGAGATGTGGCCCTAGTGTTAGGTGCTGAGAGATGGAACCCTGTGATTTCTGAGTACACCATGGTGTGTGGTGGAGTCAGACACTCATTTACTAGAACAAATCTGAGCCTAGTGTTGAATGATTAGGTAGCCTTAAATATGTTTCATTCTCTCTGTACGTAAACCAGCTGTGGAATTGTTACCCTTTACTTACCCAACTATAATTAGTGTTACGGGAGGGACCAACCTGTTCACATTAAATCGGAGTGAGATGGTGGAGACTCCTGGCTGTGATGTACCAAACATTTCCTGTAAATCAATGAGACTCACCTGTTAAAACTTCACAGTTAAACAGTTGTATTGCTATTTTAATGCCCCTTCCTCCATCCAAATTTGAAAAGGAGAGGGGGGTGTTTTCTTGTCTTGCCCTGTTGCAAATTCGCAGCTTTCTTAATAAATTCTGTTGAACATGAGACAGCTAAATAACCATGGTAACAGGTAAATGACCAATGACTATCATTCAAGAGAAGCTTCAACATTTCTAAGCGTTCAAATTTGAAGAGGCTGAGAAAATCTATGAGCGATTCTTATGCCTTTTTAGGTCACCTATCCTCATCATGCACTGTCCACTGTCCGCTGTGCATAAACTTTTCATTCAAACAACTTCTTCTCAAGACCCAGGAGGCCCAGGGTACTGATATTTGGCCTGTAGCATGCTGGGATGAAGGGCTACCAAGTTTGTTCAAATAAATGACCTTGACCTTCATTCAAGGTCACAGGGGTCAAATAGGCTTAAAATCCTTTAAACAACTTCTTGTGAATAACTAAAAGGCCTAGAGACCTGAAATAGGGCCTGTAACATACCTGGATGAAGGGCAATCAAGGTTGTTCAAATGAATGACCTTGATCTTCCTTGAAGGTCACAGAGGTCAAATAAGCTTAAATTTTTAGGTCATCTGACCCAAAGGGTCAGGATGACCTATAGTCATCATGTTTCGTCCGTCGTTGTCCGCCGTCCGCCGTCCGCCGTGCGCCGTCCGCCGTGCGCCGTGCGTTAACTTTTCACATTTTGAACTTCTTCTCAAGTTCTACCGGTGCGATTTGGCTGAAACTTGCATGAAATGATCCTGACATGGTCCCGACAAAGTGTTGTTATTTTTCGGGTCGATCCGAAATCCAAGATGGCCGCCACAGCCGCCATCTTGAAAACACATTTGGAACTTCTTCTCAAGTTCTACCAGTGCGATTTGACTGAAACTTGCATGAAATGATCCTGACATGGTCCCGACAAAGTGTTGTTATTTTTCGGGTCGATCCGAAATCCAAGATGGCCGCCACAGCCGCCATCTTGAAAACACATTTTGAACTTCTTCTCAAATTCTACCAGTGCGATTTGACTGAAACTTGCATGAAATGATCCTGACATGGTCCCGACAAAGTGTTGTTATTTTTCGGGTCGATCCATAATCCAAGATGGCCGCCACAGCCGCCATCTTGAAAACACATTTTGAACTTCTTCTCAAGTTCTACCGGTGCGATTTGACTGAAACTGTGCATGAAATGATCCTGACATGGTCCTGACAAAGTGTTGTTATTTTTTAGGTTGATCTGAAACCCAAGATGGCCGCCACAGCCGCCATCTTGAAAACACATTTTGAACTTCTTCTCAAGTTCTACAGTTGTGATTTGACTGAAACTTGCATGAAATGATCCTGACATGGTCCTGACAAAGTGTTGTTATTTTTCGGGTCGATCCAAAATGCAAGATGGCCGCCACAGCCGCCATCTTGAAAACACATTTTGAACTTCTTCTCAAGTTCTACTGGTGCGATTTGACTGAAACTTGCATGAAATGATCCTGACATGGTCCAAACAAAGTGTTGTTATTTTTCGGGTCGATCCGAAATCCAAGATGGCCGCCACAGCCGCCTTCTTGAAAACACATTTTGAACTTCTTCTCAAGTTCTACCAGTGCGATTTGGCTGAAACTTGCATGAAATGATCCTGACATGGTCCCGACAAAGTGTTGTTATTTTTCGGGTCGATCCATAATCCAAGATGGCCGCCACAGCCGCCATCTTGAAAACACATGTTGAACTTCTTCTCAAGTTCTACCGGTGCGATTTGACTGAAACTTGCATGAAATGATCCTGACATGGTCCTGACAAAGTGTTGTTATTTTTTAGGTTGATCCGAAACCCAAGATGGCCGCCACAGCCGCCATCTTGAAAACACATTTTGAACTTCTTCTCAAGTTCTACTGGTGCGATTTGACTGAAACTTGCATGAAATGATCCTGACATGGTCCAAACAAAGTGTTGTTATTTTTCGGGTCGATCCGAAATCCAAGATGGCCGCCACAGCCGCCATCTTGAAAACACATTTTGAACTTCTTCTCAAATTCTACCGGTGCGATTTGACTGAAACTTGCATGAAATGATCCTGACATGGTCCCGACAAAGTGTTGTTATTTTTCGGGTCGATCCATAATCCAAGATGGCCGCCACAGCCGCCATCTTGAAAACACATTTTGAACTTCTTCTCAAGTTCTACCGGTGCGATTTGACTGAAACTTGCATGAAATGATCCTGACATGGTCCTGACAAAGTGTTGTTATTTTTTAGGTTGATCTGAAACCCAAGATGGCCGCCACAGCCGCCATCTTGAAAACACATTTTGAACTTCTTCTCAAGTTCTACCGTTGTGATTTGACTGAAACTTGCATGAAATGATCCTGACATGGTCCTGACAAAGTGTTGTTATTTTTCGGGTCGATCAAAAATGCAAGATGGCTGCCACAGCCGCCATCTTGAAAACACATTTTGAACTTCTTCTCAAGTTCTACTGGTGCGATTTGACTGAAACTTGCATGAAATGATCCTGACATGGTCCAAACAAAGTGTTGTTATTTTTCGGGTCGATCCGAAATCCAAGATGGCCGCCACAGCCGCCATTCTTGAAAACACATTTTGAACTTCTTCTCAAGTTCTACCAGTGCGATTTGGCTGAAACTTGCATGAAATGATCCTGACATGGTCCCGACAAAGTGTTGTTATTTTTCGGGTCGATCCATAATCCAAGATGGCCGCCACAGCCGCCATCTTGAAAACACATTTTGAACTTCTTCTCAAGTTCTACCGGTGCGATTTGACTGAAACTTGCATGAAATGATCCTGACATGGTCCTGACAAAGTGTTGTTATTTTTTAGGTTGATCCGAAACCCAAGATGGCCGCCACAGCCGCCATCTTGAAAACACATTTTGAACTTCTTCTCAAGTTCTACTGGTGCGATTTGACTGAAACTTGCATGAAATGATCCTGACATGGTCCAAACAAAGTGTTGTTATTTTTCGGGTCGATCCGAAATCCAAGATGGCCGCCACAGCCGCCATCTTGAAAACACATTTTGAACTTCTTCTCAAGTTCTACCGGTGCGATTTGACTGAAACTTGCATGAAATGATCCTGACATGGTCCCAACAAAGTGTTGTTATTTTTCGGGTCGATCCGAAATCCAAGATGGCCGCCACAGCCGCCATCTTGAAAACACATTTTGAACTTCTTCTCAAGTTCTACCGGTGCGATTTGACTGAAACTTGCATGAAATGATCCTGACATGGTCCCAACAAAGTGTTGTTATTTTTCGGGTCGATCTGAAATCTAAGATGGCCGCCACAGCCGCCATCTTGAAAACACATTTTGAACTTCTTCTCAAGTTCTACCGTTGTGATTTGGCTGAAACTTGCATGAAATGATCCTGATATGGTCCTTACAAAGTGTTGTTATTTTTCGGGTTGATTTGAAATCCAAGATGGCCACCACAGCCGCCATCTTGAAAACACATTTTGAACTTCTTCTCAAGTTCTACCGGTGCGATTTGGCTGAAACTTGCATGAAATGATCCTGACATGGTCCCGACAAAATATTGTTACATCTCTGGTTGATCACAAATCGAAGATGGCTACCATGACACTATATCTAATTAATTTCCTATATGTTAAGGCCCTTGGGCCTCTTGTTTGAAATAAAATTTGTTGAAAGAAATTGAAAATGATCCTGACATGGTCCTGACAAAGTGACACCATATATAATTAGTTTTACTATTGCCAAGGTAGTCAGATGACCGTTAAGGCCCTTTGGGCCTCTTGTTAAACAACTTCTCAAGAACCAAAAGGCCAAGGATACTCATATTGGGCCTGCAGCATGCGGGGATGAAGGGCTACCAAGTTTGTTAAAATGAATGACCTTGATCTTCATTCAAGGTCACAGGGGTCAAAAAGGCTTAAATCTTTAAACGACTTCTTCTCAAGAACAGAAAGGCCCAGGATATTCATATTGGGCCTGCAGCATGCTGGGATGAAGTGCTACCGAGTTTGTTAAAATAAATGACCTTGACCTTCATTCAAGGTCACAGGGTCAAATAGGCTAAAAATCCTTTAAACAACTTCTTGTGAATAACTAAGAGGCCTAGAGACCTGATATTGGGCCTGTGACATGCTAGGATGAAGGGCTATCAAGTTTGTTCAAATGAATGACCTTGGCCTTCATTCAAGGTCACAGGGGTCAAAAAGGCTGAAATCTTTAAAAGACTTCTTCTCAAGAACCAAAAGGCCTAGGATACTCATATTGGGCATGTAGCATAATGGGATGAAGGGCTACCAAGTTTGTTCAAATGAATGACTTTTACCTTCATTCGAGGTCACAGAGGTCAAATAAGCTTAAATCTTTAAAGGACTTCTTCTCAAGAACCAAAAGGCCCAGGATACTCATATTGGGCCTGCAGCATGCTGGGATGAAGGGCTACCAAGTTTGTTCAAATGAATTACCTTGACCTTCATTCAAGGACACAGGGGTCAAAAAGGTTAAAATCTTAAAACGACTTCTTGAGAATAACTAGGAGGCCTAGAGACCTGATATTGGGCCTGTGACATGCTGGGATGAAGCTTAAGGGCTACCAAGTTTGTTCAAATGAATGACCTTGATCTTCATTCAAGGTCACAGAGGTCAAATATGCTAAAATCTTTAAACGACTACATTGTGTTGTGCTAATAGTCAGATGACTATTAAGGCCCGTGGGCCTCTTGTTAGGTCATCTGACCCGAAGGGTCAGGATGACCTATTGTCATCGTGCACCGTCCGTTGTCGTGCGCCATCCACCGTCTGTAAACTTTTTATTCCAACGACATCTTCTCAAGAACCTGAAGGCCTAGGATACTGATGTTGGGCCTGTAGCATGCTGGGATGAAGGGCTACCAAGTTTGTTCAGATGAATGACCTTGACCTTCATTTAAGGTCACAGGGGTCAAATAGGCTAAAATCCTTTAAACAACTTCTTATGAATAACTAAGAGGCCTGGAGACCTAATATTGTGTTCGTGATATGCTTAGATGAAGGGCTATCAAGATTTTTCAAATGAATGACCTTGACCTTCATTTATGGTCACAGGGGTCAAATAGGCTAAAATTCTTTAAACAACTTCTTGTAAATAACTTAGAGGCCTAGAGACCCGATATTGAGCCTGTAACATGCTGGGATGAAGGGCTATCAAGTTTGTTCAAATGAATGACCTTGGCCTTCATTCAAGGTCACAGGGTTCAAATAGGCTAAAATCTTTTAACAAATATGTTGTATTGTACCTATAGTCAGATGATCGGTAAGGCCCATGGACCTCTTTTTTAATATGGTTTTGTAAACCAAGCTGCTGTTCCTTTACATTACAACAATATGATGCTATTTTAGAACAAAACTTTGATATTATGACCTTTCAAGCTGACATCTTAATCTCATCAGTTAAGACATAACAAATTTCCAGAATAAGTATTAGATTATAATTGTGTTCCCGTGACATATAGAATGTGTTTTGTTTGACTGGTTCCCCAAGGTCTTGACAGAAGTCAGAATTACTTATTTGACTTGACACTGATACCCAGTCATGATAGAATGACATTCATGAAACAAACTAAAATTCTGTAACCTTGAATGTCTACACATTCATGATATTTATCGTTTCCCATTTGGATTTTTCAGCCATGGGGGGAAAAATCCCAACAATAATATTTTTGAGATTGTCAATGAAAAATCTGCAACATACTTTTAGAAATCTGCTAAAAGTAATCTTGCCACAATGAGTCTAATTCTAATAATGGTTATAATTTGCTTGGTTTGAAAAGGCAAGACACTGCAACCGACAGTTTGATCATTTTATATCATATTTATTTTAACATGCAAATTAAAGCTGAATAAAATTGAAATGTAGTTGTATCCATGTTCCACATTGTCTTTAACTGTTAAAATAGGCAGTCATATTGGAACTTTTGGTCCAAATTCTGTCATCACAATTTCTTGACAATAACTGATGGATATTTGGGATTAAAAAACCATGAAATAACGATACAGTTTTACCTGTCTATAAATATAACCTAACAGGAAAAAATGTCAATATAGCCAGATGGTCTTTATAAACAGGTCAAATTGAGTTGAAATGGATTATTGTGGACCCTAAAAAGTGGTCACATTAAACAGGTGGTCTTTTTACAGAGGTGGTCGCTAAGGCAGGTTTGATTGTACTATTAAATCATTTTTAGCTCACCTGGCCCAAAGGGCCGGTGAGCTTATGTCATGGCGCGGCGTCTGTCGTCCGTCCGTCCGTCCGTCCGTTGTCCGTCGTCCGTCCGTCAACATTTCCTTTAAATTGCTACTAGTCATAGAGTTCTGCATGGATTGTAACCAAATTTGGCCACAAACATCCTTGGGGGAAGGGGAACAGAACTTGTATAAATTTTGGCTCTGACCCCACGGGGGCAGGAGGGGCGGGGCCCAATAGGGGAAATAGAGGTAAATTCTATAAATCACTACTTGTCCTAGAGTTCTGCATGGATTGTAACCAAATTTGGCCAGAAACATCCTTGGGGGAAGGGGAACAGAACTTGTATAAATTTTGGCTCTGACCCCACGGGGGCAGGAGGGGCGGGGCCCAATAGGGGAAATAGAGGTAAATCCTATAAATCGCTACTTGTCCTAGAGTTCTGCATGGATTGTAACCAAATTTGGCCAGAAACATCCTTGGGGGAAGGGGAACAGAACTTGTATAAATTTTGGCTCTGACCCCCGGGGGGCAGGAGGGGCGGGGCCCGATAAGGGAAATAGAGGTAAATCCTAAAAATCGCTACTTGTCCTGAGTTCTGCATGGATTGTACCACCCAAATTTGGCCAGAAACATCCTTGGGGTTAACAGAATTCGTATAAATTTTGGCTTTGACCCCCTGGAGCAGAAAAAGTGGGGCCCAATAGGGGAATTAGAGGTTAATATTCAAATTCCTTCAGAAAATTAATAATGAACTTGTATTCGGAACATTACTTGGCATTACAAACCAGGTGAGCGATACAGGCCCTCTGGGCCTCTTGTTTCATAAACATTATACCAATTATACCAATTACACTTAGGATGACGGCTAAAATCTATATTTAAAGGGTGTTTGAAATTTAAGGGGTTTAATGTGAACTAACTTTGACAGGAGTAAAAAGGAAGATGGTGTTGCAGTATGTTTGATTGTGGTTTTAATTGCTCCGTAATGTTAATGGTGACATGGACAGTATAATGAAACATCTATGTATTCCTATCAATAGAAATCCCCAAACAATAGCTGCCATTATCCTGTCTTGTTAACCACATAAAAGTCAGCTGGAACACTTAGTTTGAAGTATTGGGATTCATTGACAAGTTACATAAAAGTAATCACTTGCTTCTACAGATCTAAATATCGGCCTGCTCACAATCAATATAGCTGTCCATACACGAGCACACTCCATATTAGCAGCTTTTGTACAGCAACAATAGACACACAAGTTCATTCAGGTTTCATTGTATTAGAACAGAGAAATTTGGGCTATAAGGACAATGTGTGTTTATAGAGTATCGTCAGCTTCACGTAAACAATATATATATAAACGATGTTTTTATCTTCTCCTGAATAAGAAAAACATAATCCAATGAGGCATTAAAAAGAGAATTACATGAAGAATTGTTAGCATCCGATGAGTCTTTGTATAGAAATGGCGGGAGGTTGTAGACAATTGTGATGTTTGCCAATGAAATTGAGGCTTCGGATGCTGGACATGGTGTAAGGGCTCTGGTAATGGTATAATTAAGGAATGGGTCTGGTGTACTTGTCACCTTGTTAAGAGATCATCAGTCAATACTGGTTAAAAATCCTCGGGAGTAATGGACTCTGGCATTCATTACATTGTAATAGCCACAGGTCAGTAGTCCAGATGGTCAATAAAGCATATACATATACCGATAATGCTGACCACTGCTGGACAATGGCTATAGTGCACTTACAAATATAACAAAATTAAACAAAGTACATGCACCCTTAAATCTGATTTCCAAAATATGTTACGTAATGATATTCATAGTCAAACAATTTGGTGACTTTAAGCAGGAAGATAACCAGACTGATCGAATTAAGGTGTTGATGTTGATTTGTCAGGTGAGCGGTCAATAGTTACAGAGATACAGGGATGACCACAGTCATGCTGACCACCTATTGTTAGTTAGACTGGACATTATATTGACCAGTGCTACCTAACAGCTTATCACATTGTAGCCAATAGTCCTGTTAAAACGCCACAAATATTTACCATCATCAATGCAGAGAAGTACTTGACACAGTGCTGGTGGGACCATTTATCATCTCTACTGATGCTTTTTGGCATCAAGAAATTCAAGAGGTATTTCATTTTGGTTTTTATAGATTTAGTTGTATCATCCAGTGATGGTTATACAGAAGTGCTGTCATTAATTCCCTTCTTAATCTCTGTTGGATGATGTTATGTAAAATTAGTAGTAAGATTTTTTTTATGTTTTCTTTTTAGCAATTATATTTTGTAGTCTTTTTTGCTCGGAGAATGTATTTATAATTTGTCGAGGGGACATCCTTGATCTTGAAAAGATTTTAATTTGTTCAGATGTTTATCGATAAAAGATTGGTGACAGAATTAATGTTCCATATTTGACCCAATAAGTCCTCTAATCCTTAATTATAAGTGTCCCTTTTTGAGGCCTTGATTTCACTTACCGCAATTTTAAATAAAAATATGAAAATTGTGTAGGTGTCTTTATTGATTGTTTTTGCAAATTGATTTATTACTAACTTTGTGCAATTATAAAAAAGCTAGTCGAAATTTGGTTCTATTAAGCGATCCCTTATATTACTTGTTTTGATTTCAAAGCACGATTAGCTTAATCACATTAGTGAAATTTCTATTTCTCATTTGCTGCAACAGTTATGATTACATGAACACTTCACTAAAATTGGCAAGTAAGTAAAGAATGGAGTTCTTAAGAATCTTGTAAAAGTTTGTAAAATTTGTATTAACAGAAATTATTTTATCTTGATTTGAAAATTGTCATTAAACTGTGATTAACTTAATCACCTTTTGAGCAACTGGGCTATTGAATCGAATACAGTACTTAGTTAATTAAACTCATATAATCAAAGGCATTATTTACTTCCAAGTATTTTGTAAGTCGATCTTTACCAAATTTTTCACTTAATATACCAAACTGTATTAGACTTTGATAATAATTAAAAACAGGAAATATTTATAGAATTAATGTATTCCAATCTTTATTAGACTGTTAATGCTAAACTTATAAAATTTTAAGAAATGATATATTCCACTCAGTATTAGACTACTAAAAACAAAAAAGATTGATAAAATTAATAAAAAAAAATTATCAAATAAAATAAAACAAAAAAGATATAAAGAATGAATATATTCCACTCTGATTTGAGAATGACTTGGAATATATCAATGGTAAGATTTTTTTGTAAATATTGATTGCTCGCAAAATATGCAAAATATAATTGCACATGGAATAGGATTGTATGCAGTCTCTGGTTTCAATGACATTTCATGTGAGATGAGGCATATTAAATATCATACTCTTATCAAGGAAGGATCAGCTCACATTTGACAAAAGGTTTCTTCGCATTTTTCTTTGTAACTAAGAAACCATTTGTCTTAACATATGACCTTTAACAATCCCAAAAATCTGACATAATGAAATGGTAAGTTTGGGAAGCCCATGTAGGTGTCTGTAGGTGGATGGGTAGAAGGAAGTAAATTGACAGCTACCATAAAACTTCACATCGATACGTGAGCCGTGACCTTTACCAACATATCTGTAAGATTTAAGATATACCTCGCCTTATTGAAGGAGTGAAAAGATGGCTGATCAAATTTATTTTCTAAACATTCCAATTAACAAAAACATACAAAGGTCACTGTTGAAGTATTTTCTAAAATTTGAAACAAAACTTTGTAATGAACTAATTTCATTGTGCCATTGTAACTACTGTTAAAACACATATGTGTATTTGTTGCTGCTAAAACATATACGGTTCTTATAGTAACACTGACGTACTTAAAACAATCTTAGTAGGGCGAGTACCCTGTAGTACATAGAAAAAAGCGTTATCTGTATCCTGGTTTTAGTAACAGGCTGACTCAGAAATTGGCTCCTGTGTATGGATTTCTCTGGGAGAAGATAGACAGCACTAACTCTGGTGCCTCAAGCAGCCCTACTGGCACAACACAGTACTACTCAGTACAAACACTACAAGTCCCAATTTTCAGTTTGATTTTAGTTACTAGTGGGAGTTTATTGGACACTGAAGTTTGTCGCATGCTGTTTGGCGATTGGTCGTGTGGTGGTACCAGGACGCGGGAGACACACGGTGGGTCCTAAGTTGCACCACTGACAATGCTGACAGTGATCAGAGTCATCTACTAACACCCGTACCTGTGTCACTGCCTCGTGTCCCGCGGGAAACAACGTCAGCCAACCAAGAAACAAAGTTAAACAATTGTGTGATGCAATAGAATAGCTCTTTCTGACTTTTATTTTGATGTCAGTAGTTTGGAGGATATTTGGGAGTAGATTTGAAGCTTGTGAATACCTTTGAATGATCCTATAGGTTGATGAAGGTGGCCGCTTGGCAAGTTAAGAACAAAAGAATCCCTATAACAGATTTGGAATAAATATATACAGGGCTGGTTCTCACGTAGGCCAAACATTATCTACCAACGGTGGATCCTCCGAAGACGACAATGAGGGTAAGTAAGGTATTGCCCTGTCCATACTTCACCCATCTTAACTTTTACTATTATTTTAACCTCTGTACTGTATGTACTTCTGTGGTATTACCTTTTTTGCAATCCTTTCTGGGTTTGATATCTAAAGCATCTCTTAAAATCTTTTTTTTTTTTAAAGCAAAAAGCTGAATGTTTTATTTGAGATCGTGTGATATTAATTTTGTGTCCAAGCTCGGCTTCATAGGTATTACATGGTTTAATTTACTGTAGAAGTTATCTTAATATCAAAACTGATTTCTAAAACTTTAATTTTAAATTTCAAAAGAGCTCAGGTAATATAAGTAAAGTTCTATGCATCTCAATCTCAATTGCTTCCATGTTCTTAGGGTCCAATACTATTTAATTAAATTCATCTTATGAACATATGTAGATAATTCCTTACAGGTATACTTAAGATTAACGAGTTAGGTCATCTTTGATCAAAGTTGAAAAAATAATTGTATGTATATAAAAATTTGTTATTTTCCTAAATAAAAATACTTAACATTTACTTAAAGGGACAATTCGCTCAGGCTAACTTAACATTTACTTAAAGGGACAATTCGCTCAGGCTAATTCTTTTATATAACCAAGAAGCAAAATATGGCATGAATGTATTGTTCTACATTTCTTATGAAACATATAACATAAAATATTGACAAATTCCACATTATTGTTTAGTATTTTAATTGATACCGTTGTAATTACAAATCGTTGATCAATACGATTAAGCAGGTACAATTAATATGTACCCTGTACCCATACCAGAGACAAAGTCATGCAGGTGAAACAAATGAACTACATAACCACTGAGAAGGTGATAAAAAGATTTTTTAGGCAAGACATTCACCTAATAAGGTAAACACACTACTGTCAGAGTGATCAGAGCAGTTCTAGACAAAAGTAGCATTACGAGCAACGGACAGGGTTCGGCATACAAGATGTTCGACCACAATGTGTAATGGCGGACAGCGAGCGAGTTTGAACGTTTCACACGCATTTCACCACTATGGGCTTTTCTGGCATATCACAGTAAAACCGACTGATCTAATTTTCATTGGAACTGGGGTTTTTTCCTATATATGTACAAATTTTAATGTTCTCTAAGACTGAATTGTCCCTTTAATTGATATTGATATTAAAACTCAATACCTATCTTAGCATTTTGTTTTCCATTTAAAGAAGAAATATAAGAGTTTTTGCTATTAACATTGTGATAAGCTCATAATACTATAAACTCAGAGAGAATGACCCACACCCTACTATACTTGTAATACTATAGACTCAGAGAATGACCCACATCCTACTATACTTGTAATACTATAGACTCCAAGAGAATAACCCACATCCTACTATACTTGTAATACTATAGACTCCAAGAGAATAACCCACATCCTACTATACTTGTAATACTATATACTCTGAGAGAATGACCCACATCCTACTATACTTGTAATACTATAGACTCCAAGAGAATAACCCACATCCTACTATACTTGTAATACTATAGACTCTGAGAGAATAACCCACATCCTACTATACTTGTAATACTATAGACTCTGAGAGAATAACCCACATCCTACTATACTTGTAATACTATAGACTCCAAGAGAATAACCCACATCCTACTATACTTGTAACACTAAAGACTCTGAGAGAATAACCCACATCCTACTATACTTGTAATACTATAGACTCCAAGAGAATGACCCACATCCTACTATACTTGTAATACTATAGACTCCAAGAGAATAACCCACATCCTACTATACTTGTAATACTACAGATTCTGAGAGAATGACCCACATCCTACTATACTTGTAACACTAAAGACTCCAAGAGAATAACCCACATCCTACTATACTTGTAATACTATATACTCTGAGAGAATGACCCACACCCTACTATACTTGTAATACTATAGACTCCAAGAGAATAACCCACATCCTACTATACTTGTAATACTATAGACTCCAAGAGAATAACCCACATCCTACTATACTTGTAATACTAAAGACTCCAAGAGAATAACCCACATCCTACTATACTTGTAACACTAAAGACTCCAAGAGAATAACCCACATCCTACTATACTTGTAACACTAAAGACTCCAAGAGAATAACCCACATCCTACTATACTTGTAATACTATAGACTCCAAGAGAATAACCCACATCCTACTATACTTGTAATACTAAAGACTCCAAGAGAATAACCCACATCCTACTATACTTGTAATACTATAGACTCTGAGAGAATGACCCACATCCTACTATACTTGTAACACTAAAGACTCCAAGAGAATAACCCACATCCTACTATACTTGTAATACTATAGACTCCAAGAGAATAACCCACATCCTACTATACTTGTAATACTATAGACTCCAAGAGAATAACCCACATCCTACTATACTTGTAATACTATAGATTCTGAGAGAATGACCCACATCCTACTATACTTGTAATACTATAGACTCTGAGAGAATAACCCACATCCTACTATACTTGTAATACTATAGACTCTGAGAGAATGACCCACATCCTACTATACTTGTAATACTATAGACTCCAAGAGAATAACCCACATCCTACTATACTTGTAATACTATAGACTCCAAGAGAATAACCCACATCCTACTATACTTGTAATACTATAGATTCTGAGAGAATGACCCACATCCTACTATACTTGTAATACTATAGACTCAGAGAATGACCCACATCCTACTATACTTGTAATACTATAGACTCCAAGAGAATAACCCACATCCTACTATACTTGTAATACTATAGACTCCAAGAGAATAACCCACATCCTACTATACTTGTAATACTATAGACTCCAAGAGAATGACCCACATCCTACTATACTTGTAATACTATAGACTCCAAGAGAATAACCCACATCCTACTATACTTGTAATACTATAGACTCTGAGAGAATAACCCACATCCTACTATACTTGTAATACTATATACTCTGAGAGAATGACCCACATCCTACTATACTTGTAATACTATAGACTCCAAGAGAATAACCCACATCCTACTATACTTGTAATACTATAGACTCTGAGAGAATGACCCACATCCTACTATACTTGTAATACTATAGACTCTGAGAGAATGACCCGCATCCTACTCATTCACAACTAAACAATGATATACATTCACTTTAAAACAGAATAAATCTCAAGGTCTAAGTGTTTCTGATTAAAACTTTATTGATGAATATATGTATATATACCTCCAAAGCTAAACATATCCGAGCCTCTGTAATGAGATTGAGGAGGAACAACACTTAGTGGTTTTGATGCGGATATCAGAAGTGTTACAGTATCATAAACTTGTATGTAGTATATGATACATATAACTGTCTGGTATACGGTATCATTAACTTGTGTGTAGTATATGATACATATAACTGTCTTTATACGGTATCATTAACTTGTGTGTAGTATATGATACATATAACTGTCTGGTATACGGTATCATTAACTTGTGTGTAGTATATGATACATATAACTGTCTGGTATACAGTATCATTAACTTGTGTGTAGTATATGATACATATAACTGTCTTTATACGGTATCATTAACTTGTGTGTACTATATGATACATAACCGAGTGGTTAAGATGTCCCGACATATTACCACAAGCCCTCCACCTCTGGGATGCGGGTTCGAATCCCATGTGGGGCAGTTGCCAGGTACTGACCGCTGGTCGGTGGTTTTTCTCCGGGTACTCCGGCTTTCCTCCACCAACAAACCTGGCACGTCCTTACATGACCCTGGCTGTTAATAGGACGTAAAAATAAATAAACCAAAAATGATACATATAACTGTCTGGTATACGGTATCATTAACTTGTGTGTAGTATATGATACATATAACTGTCTGGTATACGGTATCATTAACTTGTGTGTAGTATATGATACATATAACTGTCTGGTATACGGTATCATTAACTTGTGTGTAGTATATGATACATATAACTGTCTGGTATACGGTATCATTAACTTGTGTGTAGTATATGATACATATAACTGTCTGGTATACGGTATCATTAACTTGTGTGTAGTATATGATACATATAACTGTCTGGTATCATTAACTTGTGTGTAGTATATGATACATATAACTGTCTGGTATACGGTATCATTAACTTGTGTGTAGTATATGATACATATAACTGTCTGGTATACAGTATCATTAACTTGTGTGTAGTATATGATACATATAACTGTCTGGTATACGGTATCATTAACTTGTGTGTAGTATATGATACATATAACTGTCTGGTATACAGTATCATTAACTTGTGTGTAGTAAATGATACATATAACTGTCTGGTATACGGTATCATTAAGTTAACTTGTGTGTAGTATATGATACATATAACTGCCTGGTATCATTAACTTGTGTGTAGTATATGATACATATAACTGTCTGGTATACGGTATCATTAACTTGTATGTAGTATATGATACCTATAACTGTCTGGCATACAGTATCATTAACTTGTATGTAGTATATGATACATATAACTGTCTGGTATACAGTATCATTAACTTGTGTGTAGTATATGATACATATAACTGTCTGGTATACGGTATCATTAACTTGTGTGTAGTATATGATACATATAACTGTCTGGTATACGGTATCATTAACTTGTGTGTAGTATATGATACCTATAACCGTCTGGTATACAGTATCATTAACTTGTGTGTAGTATATGATACATATAACTGTCTGGTATACAGTATCATTAACTTGTGTGTAGTATATGATACATATAAACTGTCTGGTATACGGTATCATTAACTTGTGTGTAGTATATGATACATATAACTGTCTGGTATACAGTATCATTAACTTGTGTGTAGTATATGATACATATAACTGTCTGGTATACAGTGTCATTAACTTGTGTGTAGTATATGATACATATAACTGTCTGGTATACAGTATCATTAACTTGTGTGTAGTATATGATACATATAACTGTCTGGTATACAGTATCATTAACTTGTGTGTAGTATATGATACATATAACTGTCTGGTATACGGTATCATTAACTTGTGTGTAGTATATGATACATATAACTGTCTGGTATACGGTATCATTAACTTGTGTGTAGTACATGATACATATAACTGTCTGGTATACGGTATCATTAACTTGTATGTAGTATATGATACATATAACTGTCTGGTATACGGTATCATTAACTTGTGTGTAGTATATGATACATATAACTGTCTGGTATACGGTATCATTAACTTGTGTGTAGTATATGATACATATAACTGTCTGGTATACAGTATCATTAACTTGTGTGTAGTATATGATGCATATAACTGTCTGGTATACGGTATCATTAACTTGTGTGTAGTATATGATACATATCTCTGTCTGGTATACGGTATCATTAACTTGTGTGTAGTATATGATACATATCTCTGTCTTTATACGGTATCATTAACTTGTGTGTAGTATATGATACATATCTCTGTCTGGTATACGGTATCATTAACTTGTGTGTAGTATATGATACATATCTCTGTCTTTATACGGTATCATTAACTTGTGTGTAGTATATGATACATATAACTGTCTGGTATACAGTATCATTAACTTGTGTGTAGTATATGATACATATAACTGTCTGGTATACGGTATCATTAACTTGTGTGTAGTATATGATACATATAACTGTCTGGTATACAGTATCATTAACTTGTGTGTAGTATATGATACATATAACTGTCTGGTATACAATATCATTAACTTGTGTGTAGTATATGATACATATAACCGTCTGGTATACGGTATCATTAACTTGTGTGTAGTATATGATACATATAACTGTCTGGTATACGGGTATCATTAACTTGTGTGTAGTATATGATACATATAACTGTCTGGTATACGGTATCATTAACTTTTGTGTATTATATGATACATATAACTGTCTGGTATACGGTATCATTAACTTGTGTGTAGTATATGATACATATCTCTGTCTGGTATACGGTATCATTAACTTGTGTGTAGTATATGATACATATCTCTGTCTTTATACGGTATCATTAACTTGTGTGTAGTATATGATACATATCTCTGTCTGGTATACGGTATCATTAACTTGTGTGTAGTATATGATACATATCTCTGTCTTTATACGGTATCATTAACTTGTGTGTAGTATATGATACATATAACTGTCTGGTATACAGTATCATTAACTTGTGTGTAGTATATATGATACATATAACTGTCTGGTATACGGTATCATTAACTTGTGTGTAGTATATGATACATATAACTGTCTGGTATACAGTATCATTAACTTGTGTGTAGTATATGATACATATAACTGTCTGGTATACAATATCATTAACTTGTGTGTAGTATATGATACATATAACTGTCTGGTATACAGTGTCATTAACTTGTGTGTAGTATATGATACATATAACTGTCTGGTATACAGTATCATTAACTTGTGTGTAGTATATGATACATATAACTGTCTGGTATACAGTATCATTAACTTGTGTGTAGTATATGATACATATAACTGTCTGGTATACGGTATCATTAACTTGTGTGTAGTATATGATACATATAACTGTCTGGTATACGGTATCATTAACTTGTGTGTAGTACATGATACATATAACTGTCTGGTATACGGTATCATTAACTTGTGTGTAGTATATGATACATATAACTGTCTGGTATACGGTATCATTAACTTGTGTGTAGTATATGATACATATAACTGTCTGGTATACGGTATCATTAACTTGTGTGTAGTATATGATACATATAACTGTCTGGTATACAGTATCATTAACTTGTGTGTAGTATATGATCATATAACTGTCTGGTATATACGGTACATTAACTTGTGTGTAGTATATGATACATATCTCTGTCTGGTATACGGTATCATTAACTTGTGTGTAGTATATGATACATATAACTGTCTGGTTATACAGTATCATTAACTTGTGTGTAGTATATGATACATATAACTGTCTGGTATACGGTATCATTAACTTGTGTGTAGTATATGATACATATAACTGTCTGGTATACGGTATCATTAACTTGTGTGTAGTATATGATACATATAACTGTCTGGTATACAGTATCATTAACTTGTGTGTAGTATATGATACATATAACTGTCTGGTATACGGTATCATTAACTTGTGTGTAGTATATGATACATATAACTGTCTGGTATACAGTATCATTAACTTGTGTGTAGTATATGATACATATAACTGTCTGGTATACATATCATTAACTTGTGTGTAGTATATGATACATATAACTGTCTGGTATACAGTATCATTAACTTGTGTGTAGTATATGATACATATAACTGTCTGGTATACAGTATCATTAACTTGTGTGTAGTATATGATGATACATATAACTGTCTGGTATACGGTATCATTAACTTGTGTGTAGTATATGATACATATAACTGTCTGGTATACGGTATCATTAACTTGTGTGTAGTATATGATACATATAACTGTCTGGTATACAGTATCATTAACTTGTGTGTAGTATATGATACATATAACTGTCTGGTATACAGTATCATTAACTTGTGTGTAGTATATGATACATATAACTGTCTGGTATACAGTATCATTAACTTGTGTGTAGTATATGATACATATAACTGTCTGGTATACAGTATCATTAACTTGTGTGTAGTATATGATACATGATACATATCAACTTGTTGTATATAAAAGTCTGGTATACAGTATCATTAACTTGTGTGTAGTATATGATACATATAACTGTCTGGTATACAGTATCATTAACTTGTGTGTAGTATATGATACATATAACTGTCTGGTATACAGTATCATTAACTTGTGTGTAGTATATGATACATATAACTGTCTGGTATACAGTATCATTAACTTGTGTGTAGTATATGATACATATAACTGTCTGGTATACAGTATCATTAACTTGTGTGTAGTATATGATACATATAACTGTCTGGTATACAGTATCATTAACTTGTGTGTAGTATATGATACATATAACTGTCTGGTATACATATCATTAACTTGTGTGTAGTATATGATACATATAACTGTCTGGTATACAGTATCATTAACTTGTGTGTAGTATATATGATACATATAACTGTCTGGTATACAGTATCATTAACTTGTGTGTAGTATATGATACATATAACTGTCTGGTATACGGTATCATTAACTTGTGTGTAGTATATGATACATATAACTGTCTGGTATACGGTATCATTAACTTGTGTGTAGTATATGATACATATAACTGTCTGGTATACAGTATCATTAACTTGTGTGTAGTATATGATACATATAACTGTCTGGTATACGGTATCATTAACTTGTGTGTAGTATATGATACATATAACTGTCTGGTATACAATATCATTAACTTGTGTGTAGTATATGATACATATAACTGTCTGGTATACGGTATCATTAACTTGTGTGTAGTATATGATACATATAACTGTCTGGTATACAGTATCATTAACTTGTGTGTAGTATATGATACATATAACTGTCTGGTATACAGTATCATTAACTTGTGTGTAGTATATGATACATATAACTGTCTGGTATACAATATCATTAACTTGTGTGTAGTATATGATACATATAACTGTCTGGTATACAGTATCATTAACTTGTGTGTAGTATATGATACATATAACTGTCTGGTATACAGTATCATTAACTTGTGTGTAGTATATGATACATATAACTGTCTGGTATACAGTATCATTAACTTGTGTGTAGTATATGATACATATAACTGTCTGGTATACAGTATCATTAACTTGTGTGTAGTATATGATACATATAACTGTCTGGTATACAATATCATTAACTTGTGTGTAGTATATGATACATATAACTGTCTTACGTATCATTAACTTGTGTGTATAGTATATGATACCTATAACTGTCTGGTATACAGTATCATTAACTTGTGTGTAGTATATGATACATATAACTGTCTGGTATACAATATCATTAACTTGTGTGTAGTATATGATACATATAACTGTCTGGTATACAGTATCATTAACTTGTGTGTAGTATATGATACATATAACTGTCTGGTATACAATATCATTAACTTGTGTGTAGTATATGATACATATAACTGTCTGGTATACAGTATCATTAACTTGTGTGTAGTATATGATACATATAACTGTCTGGTATACAGTATCATTAACTTGTGTGTAGTATATGATACATATAACTGTCTGGTATACAGTATCATTAACTTGTATGTAGTATATGATACCTATAACTGTCTGGTATACAGTATCATTAACTTGTGTGTAGTATATGATACATATAACTGTCTGGTATTTACAATATCATTATCTTGTGTGTAGTATATGATACATATAACTGTCTTTATACGGTATCATTAACTTGTGTGTAGTATATGATACATATAACTGTCTGGTATTTGGGATGTGGTTAGGATAGCACTCAAAACTGGGACAATACTCCTGTTTTAATTTGGAGTATGTTTGTGTAATTGACTTGTAAAATTGGGACAAAATTTCAGATATTTAGGAGGATATGTGTGCTTATGAAAATTACATTTGTAATTGATTTGCAAATTTATGATATAATAGGGCTTATCTTTTTGACAATTTTGTAGTTAGGAGGTTTACTTGTGTGGAACACAGGGACAATACTTTGTGTAGTACTTAGTACACTGAAATTATTATGTGTGATCAGAACAATACTGATATTGTTGTGTGTAATGCTTTGGTCACAACGATCATCCGGGATAAAGGGTATTATGGAAAACACCAGTGGTTTTGCCATTTTTCCGACATCAGACAGCACCAGTCAAAAATTTTGTCACACATCATTTACATAAAAAGGAGGCCGTGAGGTAATCATACTATGTCTGTTTCGAAAGAGATTTTTTTGAGGACCGGTGAGGCAGTGAATATCGACCGAACATATAATGCTTATCGGGTAATTTCATATGATGTCAGGGCAATGATCGGCTTATTCACCGGACATCGTACAAATATCGTCAGCGTATCTTGTGGTTGGACAGTACTTACTTTATGTGAAATGGGACATTAAAACTTGTATGTTATTGATACAGTTAATACTTTTATGAATATTTCATTACAAAAATTCATTTTTACCTTTCACAATCATGTATTGAGCATAAATAAAATGCATAATCAGCTGATTTATTTTTTAATCACCTTTCAAAGCAAACATATAAAATTGGTTATAAATTTTAGATAAAGTGTGAGTTCAAATATTTAAAAAATAAATTCTTTTTAAATATGAAATTATTTTTTTTTGGTAAATTATTTGAAAGTCAATCTTGAGTAAACATGGAAGCACATTGCATTTGAATTCATTGTTTTTGTACATGATAAGTAAATCTGTTTATGCGGTTTTCACTAGCCTGGATCTCTGTTTTAGTCTAACTACTCAGTATGATAAGTCTTTGTGGGCATCAGAATCAAACACTTAACGACATGCCTTTACGTGACTTGAATAGGAATCAACATAATTCAGAAAATTTTCTTTCCAAAACATGATCTGATTTTAGGAAAACATTATCATTAATGATGTTGATAATGTGGTCTATATAAAAAAAAAATTATTTTGAATAACTTAAAAACAGTTCAACATTAACTTTTGTTACCTTTTAATTCTTCAAACTGTTTTGCTGTCAGTTGATCAGGCTGTTGACATACAAACAGATTTGGATGAAACTTGATCAGAACTTTATTTTGCAATAAACATAGTAACTAGAACTGTAATAGCCACTTAAAAATGATGTTTTCTATCAAAGGCCAAGGCCCGGCCAGATTTATCAGAACTAGGGTGGAGGTACTTAGATCTTTACAAGTCTTGAGAGGTAATTTTGTATGTTATAAAGCGCTGTGAAATGCCTGTGTAATTACAGCTATATACCAAATATTGTAACAGAAATATGATATTATGTTTCGACTCTAAGCTTTATGTGTAGCCCTTTCTCCATGATCATGACATTTATCAGGAATTATTGACCAAGTGAGCAGAAATCTAGCAGGAAATGTACATATGTAGAGTTTGCTTCATTTCCTTAGTTTTTCACTACATCTTCATCTTCGTGTCGCCAGAATGATCGATGGAAATTAGTCCTCGATTATGATGCATTACCTTGTAATGGACGTCGGAATGGGTGATAAATTCTGATTGGCTGAGTTAGCTCCCTTGTCCTGCCATGATTATAGACACTAAACACACAGTATAATATAGACTTGATGGCACTCTATTTGTTCCAATTCAGGCTCCGTACCAAACCAATCTTCATACAAATTATTAATGATTGCTACTGTAGCTTTCAGCTGTATCAACAAATCTGTTTGACGATCACGAGTTGTGACAATTTGGTGCTTCTCTGTGTTATAGGGATGGGGTAATTCTGAAAGCCAGGAACACATATACACACATACTCCTACTTGGATTTCATTTTAGTTTAAGACAGCAGTAATTTATACATTTGTTGCCTAGATCAATCTATCCGAGACAAAAAACATTAAGTAGAAGAGTTCCACAGCCGTGACAAACTCGTCACTGTTTTAGTATTGATTGGTGTGTGATATAGTCCCAGTTTCACCAGCTTACAAAGTACTGCATGTGATACCTCAGCTTTATCTATCGATCAGGAAAACTAATGAAATGAAAGGAAAAATATTTTACCTTTAAATTTTAAAATTTAGATTAATGATTTTGAATGTTTGGAGACAGATGAACCAATTTTAAGGCAGGAATACAGTATTTCCTAGAAGTGTAGTAGGAAGCTAGTCCTAGGGCCGTAAATACTTTTAGTTGTTTCTAATTTATGGAAGTTGCCATTTAAGCTGTTAGATCAATATATCTCCCAGTGTTGTACGAGAACGGAATTCAAACTTTTAACAAATCAAATCAATAGGCTTTGCTGCCTAAGAGAATGCTGTTAGGAAATGTAAAACACAACTGTTAAAATCAGAAATATTGTAAAATATTGCTATTTCTGTATCTGGGATATCAATTTAAGTTATCATATTCACTGCTAATATTTTGCAATAAATCAGAAGTGACTTCAGGGAAGGCACATTAAACAAAATGGTGCCCAAGGTTTTAATAGGAGAATATCAAGAACAAGTGATGCTTTGATACGAGACCTTTTTGAAAAATCTAAAACATGAATAAAGCATATTTAAAGAGTTGGTACTATAAAAATTCAAATACTGTTATCATTTCATGATATTAGTCAAGAAGAGGATATTACACCTGTAAGGCATCAGCTGTTAATTTTTTTGCACAATCAAAATTACCGATATGTGTTATGCACCTGCTAAAATGTGTTGGGCACAGAGATTTTTGGTAGCATTAATAGTTTACTCTATCCATAATACCTCTGCTCCCCTGGGGGCTATGGCAAGCCGTTCGGGTTTTACCTATTGAAATAAAGATATCTGTATTTAATTAATGATATATCCCTATTTAAAATGAAGATATCTCAATTTAATTAAAGATATCTGGAATTTAAATAACGATATGTCATATTTAAATACAGATACCTCTATTTCTATTGAAAAAAGAAATATCTTCTTTTAAATTACAGATATCTCTATTTCAAATTCAGATAATTGAATTACATATATCTTTAATCGTAAATGAGATATCTTAATATTTATAAGAGATATCTTTAATTATTATCTTTATTTAAAATAGATATATCTCTATTTCAATTAAAGATATCCCTATTTAAAATAAAAATATATTTAATTTTTTTTATATAGAGAGGTCTTCATTTTAAATACAGATATCTCTAATTCAAATACGGATATCTCTATTTCAAATACAGATATCTCTATTTAAAATAGAGAAAAAAGAGATGTCTTTAGTTGAATTAGATATATCTGCAATTACTTTGCAATACAGATATCTCTATTTAAAATAGAGATATCTCTATTTGAATTAAAGATATCTCTATTTAAAATAGAGATATCTCTATTTGAATTAAAGATATCTATATTTATACATGTTTGCTCAGTACAAAGATAAATTTTGAAACACAAAGAAAATAATGATTACTCCCTAATCCTGATAAATGTTAATGAAACGCTTGTAATTAAATTGGATTTTTAGAATCCATATGCATGTATGATAACTGTAGGTCTATCACACTGATAAACTTGCTATTTGGAGGGGATTTCTTAAGAACAGGACATGGCAACTGCTCTCCGGAAAACAGAGCGAAATGTTGCAGCTATGATTAAATAATATTGAAAGCGGATATATTGTAACATGGTCTGCATTCCCCACCATTTTGCGCTACTACTGCTTTACTTCCGTCATGCGCATAACGGAGAGTCAAGGGAGCAGCCGTTTTTCCTATTTGATAGGTAAATACAGATATCTCTGTTTCATGTCAGATAAAGATGTCTTTAATTCAAATAGAGATATCTGTATTTGAAATAAAGATATCTGTATTTCTACAACAATTAGAGATGTTTGCATCTGAAATAGAGGTATCTTTAATTGAATTAGAGATATCTGTATTTGAATTAAAGATATCTTTATTTTAAATGCAGATATCTTTATTAACAATGAAATGCAGATATCACTTTTTGAAATAAAGATATTTTTAATTGATTTAGAGATATCTGTATTTGAATTAGAGATATCTCTATTTCGTGTTTAATTAGAGATATCTCTTTTTTAAATTGAGATATCTGTAATTCAAATTCAGATATCTCTAATTCAAATACAGATATCTTTATTTCAAATACAGATATCTTCATTTCAATAGGTAAAAACCCAAACGGCTTGTCATAGGGGACTGCACCCTTTACCTCCTATAGAAAGTTACTGGCCTAGATACAAGGCTTAACATTGGCAGAGTTTAAAAGTCAACCTGGAGGTGACCTTGTTTGTCCTAAGTTTATCAGGGGAAATAAAATCACCAGACTATTTTGTGGTCTTCAGAGAAAATAAAAGAAAAAAAAAATCCAAGCCATATTTTGATTTCCCAAAATCAGGCAAAGTCGAAGGCTTCAAGAACATATGATATATGAACTGCATTATCTTGGTTCAGACTGGCCAGAACTATTGGTCTATTCCACATAGACTCGTCTCTAGAGAACAATAAAACACCTCTTATGTCTCCTTCTGGTCTAATCTCTCCCGTTATGGCAGTTTGGGCCAGCGAGGAAGGATAATCTTTTGTTTTAATGGTCAATCTACTGCTCCCTTTATTATCAAACTGGGAACTACCAAACAAAAATAGAAACTAGATGGCTCATAAGTTATGATAGGGATGTCAATCAGCAAGATGCCACTGATTCCTATTCACAATAGGCTAGAGTTGGGTACTGACCAATGGTCATTGGATTCTGTTATTGAATTATAACCTTCATATTTTGCCCTTGGGACTATTTATAGGATGGTGAGATCATTGAAGTATATATATATATATATAATTGATCAGTATTGGCCAGTGTGTAGAGGTGGTACAGATTCAAAGTAGAGATTTAGGTCATACAGGCCGATATTGAAGAGGAAAATATACTCATGCCTAAAGTCATGTTCACAGTCCAAGAAATGATATAACACCTTATCAAACTCATCTTACTGACAAATACCAAATGTTTTTGGCTGGGAGTGCATTGGTATAGCTTTATATATTTATATGTGTCCATTGATTAGAGATTCTAGGTACAAATCTAAGTTGGGCTGCTTTATTTGAGAATGTATTCATTTGACAAAAATGGTAAAACCAGTTATATATCAACTTCTATTAAACACTCTTGCTGCCCAAAATAAAAGTTCCTGATGGTAAATTTGGGAGAGTACAGGGGGAAACCCACATGAGCAGGAATATGTTTGATTATAGAATACTCTGGCCATCTTGATGAAAGGAGAGTTCCACTGCTTCCCTACCACGGTGGCATTTTCTCGGTTATAGTTTCTATAACTTACCATGGTGACAGTTTAGAGAAATATGATTTATAAATGAGATACGGTAGTTTCCACTGTTCTTTTGTAGACAATAAGCTGTATAGTTTTGCAATCTTTACACTTATAGAGGATGATGTGGAATAACAAGGGAAGCATTATGGTTTTTGAATACTCCTAGAGGCATACATGGTACTCATGTTGATCTTTGGTTACTAATGTGAAACTGCTGCCATCATTTTTTATTTCATTGATAAGACAATTGCTATTCTTTAGTTGTACCTGAACAAACTCTCAAATTTTGTCCTAATTAATGAATGTGCTAAAAGAAAAAAAACACATTCTAATGGGAAGAGAAACAATTTGAAATCTCATAAAGAAAATTTTATAAGATTGTGCTCACGCTCTCTCAGTAATGTAAAGGGGTTTTTGTTCCAAATTTCGCCTCATATAAGAGCAGTAAGATTGATCTAATTACTAGTAGAACAGCCAGGATTAGCTTTTGCCTGTAACAAAAGAAGATGTGATAGTTGTTTAAAGTGCCTGTGATTGGGACAGTATCTGTGTACCAGTATAGTACAGTTACCACCGAGACACGAACAGGGACTGCTGAGACCTGAAAATCATGATCAACTATAACCAATATGGGAAAGGAATTCTTATCTGACAATACTTCATCCGTTGCTTTCCATTTTTAACCCGCAGAAAACAAAGGACAATTATTCCAAGAGCATAGTTTTCAAGATTATGAAAAGAATTTTGAAATAAAGTTTCATGAATGATTCTTTTGACAATGTAAAATTTTAGCAATATTTCTTTCAACTGTTGGTATGGAGAGTAAGTTAATGGGGTGTTAAAGTACAGCTAGACAGTAAAGTGTTGTAGTCTAGAGGGATAATCAGGTAGACCCTCCTCTATCTATCAACGACAAGCAGTATACCTTATAGTAAGTCTTGTTAACTATTTGGCATTTTAATAGATTGGAATAACTGAATACTTATAATTTATATGAAAGGTTGTCTGCAGTCAGAAAAAGAAGTCATTTTAGAAAGTTAAACTGAAGCATGGGGCTAATCTAGATGATTGGGTAAAGTATGAAGGCAAACTTAGAAGGTGTGGACACAATTAGATGATTGGGTAGTGTTTAAAAGGACTTATATAAAGGGACAGGTACACTTAGAAGGTGTGGTTACACTTCGATAGTTAGGTGATAATATAAAGTTTTGAAATGAAGGCACAGCTAGGTTACTTGGAAGGGGATGGCACAGCCAGATAAATACTGGGATTGATAAGCAAGATCAGCGTGAGGGCAAAAGTAAACTTGAGTATGCCTGAGGACACAATTAGATGAATTTTGTAATTGGTAAGAAAGGTGGCTGTATTAGTCCAGTACGAAAAATAGAGGCCTAACCTCCAAATAATTGCAACAGAATTTGTTTTTTGCTTTTTGGGTTGGAGGATCTTAGTATTTTACCATGAAAAAAGTCGCCAAAAATCATATGTTTGGAAAGTCGTTTTTTCAACACCTGAAAAATAAGAAAATATATAGAAATTACACTTTTGACCACTTTTAAAGTACAATATCTGCTATTTTTGCAATACTTGAAATATGAAATCGGGTATATAGTAAGACAAACTTTAGGTTAGTACAAATAAGTTGAAATGATAAAATAATTTCAGTCAATCCAAGAGAAATAAAGAAGGATGAAAACGGCTCAAAACCTTTTGAATTTAGCTAGCATTACCGTTTTTGTTCTTTTAAGATGCAAACATTTATAAAATCCTACCCTGAACTATATCAGTTTATGTTTGATGCCTGAAAGAAAAAACATATTCTTTGATATTAATGCATGATCGATAATACAATAGCTAGAAAAAACCTAAATATTAACATGTGAAGTTGACTGATCGTGCCAATTTGAAGTGTTTTTATACTTAGATTTTTGGCAAAACATCCATTTTGGTAGTTAGTATTTTGGAAAATAAAAAAGCAAATGCTTCCAAATATGTTATATCCTTTTTTGTATATTTTGAACTTGTTATTTTTATCATTTGTTGTAAAAGCAATATAAATATGCACATCTTATTTAGTAGTAAAAACTTCCTATCACGTTAATTTGACTGAATACCAAAATTATGGTGGTAATATCTGCCAAAGGATTTTGCAATCTGATTAGTCACAAAATAGATATTCACATTTTTGACATTTCAACTTAAGGACTTTTAGGCCAATTAGAGAAGTTTAGTCAAATTGGCACTAAATTTGATCAATCTCACGTCTTTTATATTTGGGGATATCTTGATATAATAGTCTCTTTTAGGTGAGTATAGCCTTCATAGAATCTGAATTAATAACTATCTAAACACTTGAGACGGTACTTACTGAATAATTTTTGAATGAAAAAGACATATTATTCAATTTGGACTTCAAAATGTCCTTGGAAAAGGCCAAAAGACCAACTTTGAGCAACCATATTATCTCAGGTAGTGAAAGTAAAATGTTTTACTTTTAAAGCCTTTGATCAACAAGTTTTATTTAAAAAGATTCCACCAAAATGAGTATCAATGGTATTGTTGATAATAACAATTTTTATCTTAACAATCCAACAAAAGCATATTTGGCTTTTGCAAGGAAATAATTATGCAATTTTCATGCTGTCATACTTTTTCCCTGTGTTGATTTCAACTTATGTTTTTAGCAATCTGTGCTGTCCTTATAATGTTCTTGTCATACATTAATTTTCTAGTATCTCATGATAACTATGTAAGTTTGTATTTGGCTTCAAAGTTGGCAAATTATGCAAATATCCCTATTTTTAGCCCACCATCATCAGATGGTGGGCTATTCAAATCACCCTGCGTCCGTGGTCCGTCGTCCGTTGTCCGTCGCCCATCCGTAAACAATGCTTGTTATCACTATTTCTTAAAAACTGCTGCAGGGATTTTGTTCAAACTTCACATGGAGGGTCCCCTCGGTCCATATTTGTGCCATACAGATTTTGTGGCTGATCGTAAAAACAAGATGGCCACCAGACAGCCATTCTTGATTTTGGCAGTTAAAGTTTGTTATCAATATTTCTTGAGAACTACTGAAGGGATTTTGTTCAAACTTCACATGGAGGTTACCCTTGGTCCCTAGTTGTGCCATACATATTTTGAGGCTGATCGGAAAAACAATATGGCCACCAGGCAGACATCTTGAAACTACTGAAGGGATTTTGTTCAAACTTCACATGGAGGCTACCCTTGGTCCCTAGTTGTGCCATACAGATTTTGAGGCTGATAGGAAAAACAAGATGGACGCCAGGCAGCCATCTTTGGATTTTGATAGTTAAGGTTTGACATCCCTATTTTCTCAAAAGTGCTGAAGGGATCTTTCTCAAATTTAATATGTAGGTTCCCCTAGGGCCCTAGTTGTGCATATTGTATTTTTGGACCAATCGGTGAACAAAATGGCCACCAGGCAGCCATCTTGGATTTTGATAGTTAAAGTTTGTTATCGCTATTTCTCAGATAGTACTGAAGGGATCCGTCTCAAATTTTATAAGTAGGTTCCCCGAGGGCCCTAGTTGTGCATATTGTGATTTGGGATCGATCGGCCAACAAGATTGCTGCCAGGCAGCCATCTTGGATTTTGATATTCAAAGTTTGTTATCGCTATTTCTCAGAAAGTATTGAATGGATCTTTCTCAAAGGAGAAGGTAAGTTAAGACTCAAAATTAATTCTCCAGTAAAGAACAACATATTTGTCATATAACAGCTGAATACATTTGCTAACACATTACATCTCGAAAATATCCCGCATGTGCCAATTATGTTCACTATGACGTCATCAACATGCAGTTTCCCGCCATTTTTCACAAAAATCCTTGAAAAATCATACTTTTTGAGTGGTTTTCTCTAAAAATGAATGTGGCCGCCTTCATGGAGCAGAAAGAAATTTTCACATGTTGTGTATCGTGTATTTACGCATATCCATGCAAAATGTAAAGTTGCTCCAAGGTGGCGGCCAAATCCATTTCAAGCCTTTTCTAACCTAAAGATGATGAATTTCTAGCAAAATTTGGCGAGAAGAGGAAAATCATCAATTTGATGACGTCATAGGTGGGACACATCGTGTACATGGTTATAAAAAATTATGTTTTGATGAATGGCAAGTATGAGAGTATTTATTGATATGAAATTGGGGATCAGAGTTAATTTTTTTTCGGCCTGAAAAATTAAGGCCAAATACTGGTCCTATCATATCTACTCCTTTCACATGCAGGTTCCCCTAGGGCCCTAGTTAAGCATATTGTGATTTGGGACCGATTGATCAACAAGATGGCCGCCAAGTAGTCATCTTGGATTTTGATAGTTGAAGTTTCTTACCGCTATTTCTCAAAAGGTACTGAAACGATCTGTCTCAAATTTTATATGTAGTATGTTTGAAAAAGTTTAAAAAGTAGAGAAAAGATCCATCTTTCCTTTGTCAGATATATATCATTCTTTGGTGGGCGCCAAGATCCCTCTGGGATCTCTTGTTCTGATTTTTTTGGGGGTCAAGAAAAACACTTTCCCAATTTTTTTTGTGGCGTCTTTTTTTCTTGTATAAAAACAAAGTCAGATCTGAATGAAAAACAAAGAAAAAATTCTGTTGCAATTATTTTGGGGTAACACCCTATCTTTACTGGACTATATGGGCCAGGATAAACCGAGGAATGAGGGCATAATTAAATGAATTTTGTAATTGGTAAAAATTATTTGTGTGAGAACACAGATAACCTACAAGGGTAAGGATATTCAGGGATAGAAGAATTACAGTTGTAAATGTTATAGAGTGCGGGCACTTGTGTATAGGTAGATACATACAGGAGGGGGTCTAGGGAGGAGGTTTATAGGAAGTAAGGGAGAATGACATGTATATTTTTACCCTGGTATCAACACCTACACTTGTATGTAGATCAGAGGTGTAGACTACTGCTGGCAGTGGTTGTAGGAGATGCTACAGTGGTACCTCAGGCATGTACTTAGTGTATAGGCCTGGAGCCAACACTGTTATTATACACATACATAACACTCTTACACAATATCAAAGGAAATACCAACTTAGTGGTCACTCTATTTCTTTACAATCTGGAATCATACAAATGTACATTGGTTTGGGGTATATAAATGCTGTAAATGATATTGACGATTGGTTTAAAGACTCTTTTATCACTGTGTATGATTGTGTATTAATTAAAATTAGTAGAGCTCCCAAAGAAATTTAAACACAAAAACTTACGTATACATTATAAACAGGATTGTTATCCTTGACCTTGAGGTAGTAACACTTGACCTTGCATGACCTTGAGATGGTATCAGTTGTCCTGAAGATGGCGTTAAGTGTCCACTGTCGGATATTTTGGTACTCCAACCTTTATATATAGTGATTATGGGGTCACAAAGTTTTTGGTATCTAGTAGATGCACAGGACTTGGCAGGCATTTTGTTCACAACCTATCAGGTATGTTGCCATGGATACGTTCAGGTGGGCTATTCTGGGAGGCTTGTGTTTGTATATCCCTGTCACAATATTTTGAGAACGGCTCTGTAAATAGGAACACTGCCTATAGCAATACAGGGGAGATAATCACTTGTTGTGCTGCAAGTCTCCTCAGCTTCATCATACACTTGTTACTGGCCTCACTGTTTAATTGTCTGCAGCAGAGTTACACAGATATCATGGGGACATTCATATGTTGATATTGGCATTAAATGATAATTGAATTTACTGATACTGTTAATGATGAGTGTCCTGAAAACTGGAACAGATCTAACCAGACTAGTGATGGACTGACACAGTAGTCTAAGGAATTTCACGAACTTTTAGTATGTTATTTTGGCAAAACACTCAAAATCGTTTTTGCCTTTACAAATAGCTAATGAAAGAATAACTGTCAAAAGAAGAAATCAGTTCAATTTCTTGTATATACGTCCTGAAATGTAATTATGTCAGGTGTCAGGCCATTAAATGAAGCTACTTCTCAGTTGATAATACAGTTAAAAACACAGGTAGAAGTTAAACATATTTCGAATATTGGACTTTTTATAACTTAATCAAATGAAAAAAAAATTAACACAATTTTCTAACAACAGAATCTTTCTTAATCAAATATAAAAATCAGGAAAATGAAGAATAATCATGATATGGTAATATGTCATGTCTTACGCCAATGTAAACATATTGTCTAGGTCATTCTAATTGTTCAGTGTTTCCATTGATTATGTTTGCAGGGAGTACCTTGTGTTCCAATATAAGGATGCTGTCTGTTTGATGGATGTTATTACGTACAACTCCAGTAGGACTCTAGTGGCCATTTGTTCCTGTTGTTGACAAGTTTGTTATCCAAGGCAATGTTTTTGATTACAAGGGCTAATTGAAGTGTGGTATTGTTGACAAATTAATCCCATTTACATGGGATTGTTGTTTACGGTGACTGACGAAGAGGATGGGTTCTGAATGGATACTGATGGGGACAAGTGGACACAACGATGTCGCCATCAGAGCTCTGACAAGTGACAAATGGACACAAGAATCTATCAGTCTGTTATATAATCTAATAAAGGGAGATAATCTGACAACAACAGAGGGAGGACAGCTTGTGTTACAAGTCTGTTATATAATCTAATAAAGGGAGATAATCTGACAACACTAGAGGGAGGACGGCTTGTGTTACAAGTCTGTTATATAATCTAATAAAGGGAGATAATCTGACAACAACAGAGGGAGGACGGCTTGTGTTACAAGCCTGTTATAAAATCTAATAAAGGGAGATAATCTGACGACACTAGAGGGAGGACGGCTTGTGTTACAAGTCTGCTATATAATCTAATAAAGGGAGATAATCTGACGACACTAGAAGGAGGACAGCTTGTGTTACAAGCCTGTTATTATCCCCCGCCCAACGAAGTTGGCGGGGGATATACAAATGGGTTCCGTCCGTCCGTCCGTCCGTAATAATGTCATCTGTCCGTCCGTTCGAATGGTTTCCGGAGCATAACTCTAAAACCAGTATAGATATTTCCACGAAACTTCATACACACATTGGTCTTATGGTCAAGTAGTGCCTTTTGCTATTTTTAGGTTTTCATTTTTTGCATTTTTCTGTAACCATGGAAACATTGCTGAAAATATCATATTTTTGTACCATGTTCGTTTCCGGAGCATAACTCTAAAACCAGAAGAGATATTGCCACGAAACTTCATTGACACATTGGTCTTATGGTCTAGTAGTGCCTTTTGCTATTTTAAGGTTTTCACTTTTTGCACTTTTTTCTGTAACCATGGAATTTAACATTGCTGAAAATGGCAGATTTTTGTGTAAGAATCGTTTCCGGAGCACAACTCTAAAACCAGCTGAGATATTTCCATGAAACTTCATAGACACATTGTTCTTATGGTCTAGTAGTGCCTTTTGCTATTTTTAGGTTTTCATTTTTTGCACTTTTTCCGTAACCATGGAAACATTGCTGAAAATATCATATTTTTGTACCAGGTTCGTTTCCGCAGCATAACTGGAATATGCATGGAACTCCATAGGCACATTAGTCTTATGGTCTAGTAGTGCCTTTTGCTATTTTAATGTTTTCACTTTTTGTACTTTTTCTGTTACCATGGAAACATTGCTGAAAATGACAGATTTTTGTGGAAGAATCGTTTCCGGAGCACAACTCTAAAACCAGCTGAGATATCTCCATGAAACTTCATAGACACATTGTTCTTATGGTCTAGTAGTGCCTTTTGCTATTTTTAGGTTTTCACTTTTTGTGCTTTTTTCTGTAACCATAGAAACATTGCTGAAAATATCATATTTTTGTAGCAGGTTCATTTCCGGAGCATAAATCTAAAACCAGCAGAGATATTTCCACGAAACTTCATAGACACATTCTTTTTATGGTCTAGTAGTACCTTTTGCTTTTTTTAGGTTTTCATTTTTTGCACTTTTTCCGTTACCATGGAAACATTGCTGAAAATATTATGGTAAATGGTAAATGTTACTTTGCAAAACTCCACCCATCTTTGTGTAAATAGTCTAATATAAATGTCAAGGCTGTATACCTGATTCAACAATTGCAGCCCCGCTCTACTTGAATTATACTCCATCTTTCTTTAGCTCAACTTCCTTTTTCCTGTTTTTTTTCATACACATAAGTCTTCACAATCAAACTTACTTCAGCTTTGACATCTCCAATGGCGGGGGATCTGAATGACTATGTCCTTGTATAATCTAATAAAGGGAGATAATCTGACGACACTAGAGGGAGGACGGCTTGTGTTACAAGTCTGTTATATAATCTAATAAAGGGAGATAATCTGACGACACTAGAGGGAGGACGGCTTGTGTTACAAGTCTGTTATATAATCTAATAAAGGGAGATAATCTGACGACACTAGAGGGAGGACGGCTTGTGTTACAAGTCTGTTATATAATCTAATAAAGGGAGATAATCTGACGACAATAGAGGGAGGACGGCTTGTGTTACAAGTCTGTTATATAATCTAATAAAGGGAGATAATCTGACTACAATAGAGGGAGGACGGCTTGTGTTACAAGTCTGTTATACAATCTAATAAAGGGAGATAATCTGACGACACTAGAAGGAGGACGGCTTGTGTTACAAGTCTGTTATATAATCTAATAAAGGGAGATAATCTGACGACACTAGAGGGAGGACGGCTTGTGTTACAAGTCTGTTATATAATCTAATAAAGGGAGATAATCTGACAACAATAGAGGGAGGACGGCTTGTGTTACAAGCCTGTTATATAATCTAATAAAGGGAGATAATCTGACTACAATAGAGGAAGGACAAGCCTCTGATATGGCTATACATCACCAGGGATGGACACTGAGTATAACTTTTATTGTCAACAATCCCTACATTGGGAAAGAACTGTGAGAGTCCTATCCTGGATACAGGACACCGTGACGATGATGTGTACTTTACCACAGCTAGTCCTCTAATCAATACATCATGGCATGCCTATAGAACGCTCAAAGCTTTGATCACTGACTGATGTTTTAGATATCAATCATGAATGGACTGGAAAATGTAGATTTGTATAGGTACAAACTGAAGCTATGGAACATTTTACTGAAGTGATAGATTGTACATCATAACAGGTATATATCATACTAAAGCTATAACAGGTATATATCATACTAAAGCTATGGTAATTCTTTGCTAAATTGGCCGACTGCCAAGCAGTATGTAGCCTTGCCTCGTGCTTGCAAACGCACTTGTATCTATTCAATATCAAGCAAACATTGAAGCATAAACAATACAAAATTCAAAGTCACATGCGGTTTGATTGACAGTTGGCGAGGACCATCAATATAAATTAAAGAGTACACCATACATTCCATAATCAATAAAAATATTTGATATAGTTGCTTTATTTCATTAACATTTCATTTTAAGTGAATTACTTTTCATTATTTTAATCCTTTAATCCTCCATTTTATTCTATAGACAAACTGTATCCTATAGGATTTTACAGTGATTAAAGAATTACCATCAATTCAGTACCCAATACAGGTATAGTCTGTTAATTAGCCTTGGAGGTTGATCACAATGGATACAGGTAAACAACCCACTCTCGTATGTTGATTTGTACTTGGTGACCTGATATAATCAAGTATCAACAATATATCAAAATCCATACTTTAATTCTGATACATTGTTAATAGTGGAGATTTCAGTCCTGATGACGTGACAGTATGAATGTTTTAAAAGATCTATACATATGATCTCTGTACCATAATTACCCTGGATGTAACTAGTCAATGTATTGATGGATAACTTGGTCCAATGATTTTTTTTTTTTCTGATAAAGAGAAGTACAAAGAAATCTTAGACAAAAATCCATAAATATGCATGTACTCAGTGCTTTCTCTCCAAACAGTAACATTTCCTTAAATGTCACTAATGTAAGTTCAAGCAATGTGCCACCAATGTCTCATTCACACAATACTTATTTTTGAATGAAATTTTGATGTCCTTGACATGATATTGGGGAAGGGGAGGCCGGAGGCATTAGTGTTACCCTTACCCAAACCCACCCTGTCAAGATATGCTACTCCTGGAGACAGCTGTAAAAGTTTGGCAAATTTTGGGCAATCGTGACCGAGTGGTTACAAAAGATATTTCAGCATGTTACCTCTAGGTCGCAAGTTTGAATCCCATTTGGGGCAGTTGCCTGTAGGTACTGGACCACGATCGCTGGTTTTTCTCCAGGTACTCTGGCTGTCTAACACCTATAAACCTGATTTATGCTTAAATGACCCTGATTTTAATAGGATGTTAAACTCATCGAACTGAAGCGAATTGACAAATGTAATGTGTAAAACATGTTTAAAATTTTGTGGATACGATATATTCATTACAAAACCCAACAAGAACCAAGGCATGTTTAGTTAGTTTTAAGCAGGTTATATGAAATTAGTAAGAACATATACAGTCATTATGGTTTTGTATTGCTGGCATGTTTTGGCTATTAGGCAGTTTGCAGTCTGCTCACAAATACAGTTGAACACGCTTGTCTACAATCTATCTGCTATAACTATAATACCAATTCACACACGTTGGAGACAATAACTGTCACACTGGGTTTTAGTTTGGCTTTGATCTGACTATATAAAGATGACGAGATTTATTTACAAAGGAATATGACTTCCATAAAGCACAGCTTGTACAGATAATATTACATTTCAGGCAGATTTTTTTGTCTCGTTTCCTTTTTAAATAAGATACATGATTTGTGGAGAGAGGCCTTAGCCCATTCTTCATTGAACAAAGCTTATAAAACATGATAAATGTATGAATCATAGTCATATTTCAGTGAATTTACAGATAAAAGGACAAAGCTTTAATAAAAACATAATCAGCTTATTTCTCCTCCACCCCAACCCTCCCTCACTTGTAACCTCTAGTTAGCCTGATATTTCTATCCTGGGAATCAGCCTATTTCTCCTCCACCCCTACCCTCACTTGTAACCTCTACTTAGCCTCATATTTCTATCCTGGAAATCAGCCTATTTCTCCTCCACCCCTACCCTCACTTGTAACCTCTACTTAGCCTGATATTTCTATCCTGGAAATCAGCCTATTTCTCCTCCAACCCTACCCTCACTAGTAACTTCTACTTAGCCTTTTTCTGCTCCAACCCTTCCCTCACTTGTAACCTCTACTTAGCCTGATATTTCTATCCTGGAAATCAGCCTATTTCTCCTCCACCCCTACCCTCACTTGTAACCTCTACTTAGCCTCATATTTCTATCCTGGGAATCAGCCTATTTCTCCTCCACCCCTACCCTCACTTGTAACCTCTACTTAGCCTCATATTTCTATCCTGGGAATCAGCCTATTTCTCCTCCACCCCTACCCTCACTTGTAACCTCTACTTAGCCTCATATTTCTATCCTGGGAATCAGCCTATTTCTCCTCCACCCCTACCCTCACTTGTAACCTCTACTTAGCCTGATATTTCTATCCTGGAAATCAGCCTATTTCTCCTCCACCCCTACCCTCACTTGTAACCTCTACTTAGCCTCATATTTCTATCCTGGAAATCAGCCTATTTCTCCTCCACCCCTACCCTCACTTGTAACCTCTACTTAGCCTCATATTTCTATCCTGGAAATCAGCCTATTTCTCCTCCACCCCTACCCTCACTTGTAACCTCTACTTAGCCTTTTTCTGCTCCAACCCTTCCCTCACTTGTAACCTCTACTTAGCCTGATATTTCTATCCTGGAAATCAGCCTATTTCTCCTCCACCCCTACCCTCACTTGTAACCTCTACTTAGCCTGATATTTCTATCCTGGAAATCAGCCTATTTCTCCTCCACCCCTACCCTCACTTGTAACCTCTACTTAGCCTCCTATTTCTATCCTGGAAATCAGCCTATTTCTCCTCCACCCCTACCCTCACTTGTAACCTCTACTTAGCCTCATATTTCTATCCTGGAATCAGCCTATTTCTCCTCCACCCCTACCCTCACTTGTAACCTTACTTAGCCATAATCTGTCCTCTATTTAGCTGATATTTTATCCTGGAAATCAGCCTATTTCTCCTCCACCCCTACCCTCACTTGTAACCTCTACTTAGCCTCATATTTCTATCCTGGAAATCAGCCTATTTCTCCTCTACCCCTACCCTCACTTGTAACCTCTACTTAGCCTCATATTTCTATCCTTGTTACTGTCTTTTTAGGTCATCTGACCCGAAGGGTCAGGATGACCTATTGTCATCATGCACCGTCCGTCGTCGTGCGCCGTGCGCCGTCCGCCGTCCGCCGTCCGCCGTCCGCCGTGCCCCGTGCGTAACTTTTTATTCAAACGACTTCTTCTCAATAACCGGAAGGCCCAGGGTACTCATATTTGCCTGTAGGTTGCTGGGATGGAGGGCTACCAAGTTTGTTCAAATGAATGACCTTGACCTTCATTCAAGGTCACAGGGGTCAAATAGGCTAAAATCTTTAACAACTTCTTCTCAAGAACCAGAAGGCCCAGGGTACTGATATTTGCCCTGTAGGATGCTGGGATGAAGGGCTACCAAGTTTGTGTTCAAATAAATGACCTTGACCTTCATTCAAGGTCACAGGGGTCAAATAGGCTAAAATCCTTTAAACAACTTCTTGTGAATAACTAAGCGGCCTAGAGACCTGATATTAAGCCTGTGGCATGCTGGGATGAAGGGCTACCAAGTTTGTTCAAATAAATGACCTTGACCTTCATTCAAGGTCACGAGGGTCAAATAGGCTGAAATCTTTAAACGACTTCTTCTCAAAAACCAGAAGGCCCAGGGTACTGATATTGGGCCTGTGACATGCTTGGATGAAGGGCTACCAAGTTTGTTCAAATGAATGACCTTAACCTTCATTCAAGGTCACGGGGGTCAAAAAGGCTAAAATATTTAAATGACTTCTTCTCAAGAACCAGATTGCCCAGGGTACTGATATTTGGCCTGTAGGATGCTGGGATGAAGGGCTACCAAGTTTGTTCAAATAAATGACCTTGACCTTCATTCAAGGTCACAGGGGTCAAATAGGCTAAAATCCTTTAAACAACTTCTTGTGAAAAACTAAGAGGCCTAGAGACCTGATATTAGGCCTGTGGCATGCTGGGATAAAGGGCTACCAAGTTTGTTCAAATAAATGACCTTGACCTTCATTCAAGGTCACAGGGGTCAAATAGGCTAAAATCTTTAAACAACTTCTTCTCAAGAACCAGAAGGCCCAGGGTACTGATATTGGGCCTGTAGGATGCTGGGATGAAGGGCTACCAAGTTTGTTCAAATAAATGACCTTGACCTTCATTCAAGGTCACGAGGGTCAAATAGGCTAAAATCTTTAAACAACTTCTTCTCAAGAACCAGAAGGCCCAGGGTACTGATATTTGGCCTGTAGGATGCTGGGATGAAGGGCTACCAAGTTTGTTCAAATAAATGACCTTGACCTTCATTCAAGGTCACAGGGGTCAAATAGGCTAAAATCCTTTAAACAACTTCTTGTGAATAACTAAGAGGCCTAGAGACCTGATATTAGGCCTGTGGCATGCTGGGATGAAGGGCTACCAAGTTTGTTCAAATAAATGACCTTGACCTTCATTCAAGGTCACGAGGGTCAAATAGGCTAAAATCTTTAAACAACTTCTTCTCAAGAACCAGAAGGCCCAGGGTACTGATATTGGGCCTGTGACATGCTTGGATGAAGGGCTACCAAGTTTGTTCAAATGAATGACCTTGACCTTCATTCAAGGTCACAGGGGTCAAATAGGCTAAAATCTTTAAACGACTTCTTCTCAAGAACCAGAAGGCCCAGGGTACTGATATTTGGCCGGTAGGATGCTGGGATGAAGGGCTACCAAGTTTGTTCAAATAAATGACCTTGACCTTCATTCAAGGTCACAGGGGTCAAATAGGCTAAAATCATTTAAACAAATTCTTGTGAATAACTAAGAGGCCTAGAGACCTGATATTAGGCTGTGGCATGCTAGGATAAAGGGCTACCAAGTTTGTTCAAATGAATGACCTTGATCTTCATTCAAGGTCACAGGGGTCAAATAGGCTAAAATCTTTAAATGACTTCTTCTTAAGAACCAGAAGGCCCAGGGTACTGATATTGGGCATGTAGCATGCTGGGATGAAGGGATACCAAGTTTGTTCAAATAAATGACCTTGACCTTCATTTAAGGTCACAGGGGTCAAATAGGCTAAAATCTTTAAATGACTTCTTTTCAAGAACTAGAAGGCCAAGGCTACTGATATTGGGCATGTAGCATGCTTGGATGAAGGGCTACCAAGTTTGTTCAAATGAATTACCTTGACCTTCAATCAAGGTCACAGAGGTCAAATAGGCTAAAATCTTTAAACGACTATGTTGTATTGTACTAATAGTCAGATGACCGTTAAGGCCCATGGGACTCTTGTTTTCATTTAGCAGTTGCCTCCTTTTCATTTTTGTTCTGAAATAATTACCCCCTTTTCTGGTCAATAATCTGTATCTGCTGTGCTATTATCTCTTTCTCATTTCTATTTATCCCCCTACTGTTATTCTCTTTTCTCCTTCCATCGTCCCTTATACTTTAATAGGAGAACACATACATTAACAGAACAATTTAAAGTCAAACTTCCAATTAAACTTAATCAGATGTATAATTATATAATTGGTTGGAACCATTAATGTGAACCAATTGTTTATCAATTGAAATCTGTACCAAGGACAATTTTAAATTAAACACATGACTGTATCACAGAAGGTGCTTAATTAGATCACCTGCCAATGAGCACATGCTCTGGTGGACAGGTATTCCTGATATACATGTATTTAGTAATAGGGGCAATAAGGCGATATCTGTACTCCAAAAGTGGCTGCACATGCTAATTTTATCTGCTCCATAAATTTCAATTCAAAGCCAAACTACAACACCTTTTTCCTGACTAAGGCTGCTGGGTTCATGTGACTCATCCATATGAGGTGTTGTATGATACTGTAAACCAAAGCTGGCTTTAGAGTTTGGTGTTAGACAATGTTAGAGACCCAGCTGTTGTACCATTGTAATACCAGGAATAACTCCATTCACCGATGTGAATACTAATTTATTCAATTACATTTGTTCTATGCCCAATAAAAAAGTAAAATGTTCATTTTTCAATTTCATACAAATCACTATGTTTTATCAGAAAATATGTCCCATAGTCACCAAGTCACTAATGGACTCCTACTTTATATCCCCCTTGCCTTGTCAGATGAAATGAGTATTGTTTATTTCATGTTGCTAACCACAATTATAGGAGGAATCAACCTCCTTTGTGATTTTTCCTCAGTAATTGCGAGACAGAAGAAAAACTTTTTGAAAGGTTAGAGAAGAGATCTGTAAATTCTCCATTAATGGCAAGTCTGCTATTGGAGGGGTATAGGAGGGGGTGGGGTGGGGGGAGGGATAATGATGGTTATAAGTATAGCTCCCTCATTAATAGGTGAAATGTGTAGAGAAGGCAATGTTGTTGATGTTGTTCTGACCTTCTCCGACGACTGGTGTAGTGTAGTATACAATGTATCCTGTGAATCATAGCTACATAACTGATGCAGCTGTTACATTTTACTTATTCAGTTTTATCAATGGCTATCGTAAAAACTTATAATGCAGTCCTCACGAAACATAGGTCATTTACCTCATCAGCTGTGATGTTTATAGTAAAATGAAGAATGAATGAAACCATCCCTATCTCAGCATGCTTCATTGGCAGTCTATTTAAAGATGGAGGGGGATGGGGCTGTTTCTATTAATAAACTTGCTGACAGATGGAGAGATAAAATCTGTTTTCCCTGGTACACCATTAGGCTATTTCCAGGAGTGATTCAGTCAGTGATCTATCTACCGAAGGGAGCACCAATACCTCCTATACTCTGTCATATTGATGGCATTTGTTCTCAGTATACTGAGGAGCACCAATACCTCCTATACTCTGTCATATTGATGGCATTTGTTCTCAGTATACTGGGGAGCACCAATACCTCCTATACTCTGTCATATTGATGGCATTTGTTCTCAGTATACTGGCCTCTACCTTTAGCTATCCTCTTACAATGGGATAGGCTGTTCTGCTATATCCCTTTTACAATAGTTGGAGTCTGTGTTGTAAATTTTAATGTGTCAGAAACTTCCTAATAAAACAAAAAACTTTGTATATTGAATTTCAAAATGTAAGCATAATATTGCACAGATTATATTTGTGCATGTTGCTCTGTAAGCAATTGCTGAATGTGTGAATTTGACTAAATGTACTACTGTAAAACCTGTCTATACAGACCACCCTAATGTACAGGGGAAAAGTGGTCATTATAGACAGGTGGTCTTTACACAACGAGCTTGAATAGTGTTAAAATTAGTCATTTGGAATTCTGTTTTCACTCATATGGCCCCTACTAGTATTGTTCCTAGCCCCTGTGAATTTTCTGTTTTCCCCCATATGGCCACTACTGTTCCTAGCCCCTGTGAATTTTCTGTTTTCCCCCATATAGCCCCTACTGTTCCTAGCCCCTGTGAATTTTCTGTTTTCCCCCACATGGCCCCTACTGCTGAGTCAATGTGAGGTTAATTAACCAAGATGCTTTGAGGTCTATATATAAAGTATTATGAGTAAATACAGTTGAGACTCTGCATCATTTCACACCCTGTGTGCCAGACTCAGTAGCCGGATGTTACAGCACCATCTGGCATTGAGGGGGAGTGTGTACTATAGCAGGACTGGACACACCAACCCTAACTTATGTATTTATTGAACAGGTTTTATTTTACATTTACAGCCTTTTTGGGGACAGGAACTCAACAGGTAGGCTTTCATACAATATTAATGTGGGAGTATAGTTCACATTACCTGTCTTTTGTGTTTTGACAAGTTTTAGTAAAAATCGTAAATCAATTATTATATCATGGAACAATTATTAGCCCCATGCTTTATCGCAAATGAATTTAATTATGGAGACAAATGATTTGCCCACATTATCAATAGTTTCAATCAGTTTCTTGGCTAATAGCTAGTGTATTAGGTATTAACCTTTCTGTACCAATGATTTTAGTTTTAATTGCATTTGCTCTTGAACAAATAGTTAAATGTTTTGATTTTAATTGCTTTCTGAATGGTAATGGCTTTAAGCAGTTTTGTAACCAATAGAAGTACTATCTGAACGTTGTGTTTACAATTGCTTTCTGAAACAAATGGTTATATGTTTTAATTTCAATTGCTTTCTGAACCAACAATTTTGGTTTTAAATTCTAATACTTAACTTTTTTTGAACCAATGGTAAAAATTTAAATTACAATTACTATCTGAACCGTATTCTGAACTAAACTATGCAATTACTATCTGAACCGTATTCTGAACTAAACTATGATTATGATTGTAAGCGGCTTGTTTCACCAATATTCAATGGCTTTTTGGAAGACAATCACTTCTGAAGCAATGGTTATGGTTTTAGTTCATTTAAGCTAGCTAAACTAATTTAAGATGCCTTTTGTAGATGATACTTGATGTTCCAAGCTCATTTAATATCTGAATACCAACTGATTATCATATGTAAGATTGAATACCCCATTGAATTAGAGAAATAACTTGTATATGAGTGTAATCAGGATCTCACATGTCCTACATATGAGTGTAATCAGGATCTCACATGTCCTACATATGAGTGTTATCAGGATCTCACATGTCCTACATATGAGTGTAATCAGGATCTCACATGTCCTACATATGAGTGTAATCAGGATCTCACATGTCCTACATATGAGTGTAATCAGGATCTCACATGTCCTACATATGAGTGTTATCAGGATCTCACATGTCCTACATATGGAGTGTTATCAGGATCTCACATGTCCTACATATGAGTGTAATCAGGATCTCTCACATGCTTTGTAACATATAGCGGAATGGAAATACATTTTTATTTTAAAAAAGTTGTTACATATGGCATTGTATTGATGTTAGTGGGGGCGTACCATCTGTTAACTGGGGAAGGGGTTTATATAGGACAGTCTACATGTGGAACAGCTGTGAGGATATTAAAGGGAATCAGCTACAGGTAGGCATCATCTTTATCATTCTCTATTAATTAAATGGGATCAGTCTGGTAAGTGTGATATTTAGAAAAGAAATTTAAAAAAGATGATATTCAGAAAGAAAAAGATATACAAAATATAAGAATTAGCTAGTTACTAAGGGTTAAATAAGGCTTGAAATAGAATTATAGACACCATTCCGTTACATTAATATTTTCACAGTGTCACCTTATCAAGAACAGTTGACGTTTATGGAGTGCATAAACTGCCATTTCCTTATTTTGATGTCATGTTCATTGTAACATCTCCATTGTTGTGTCAGCGATCAAGGAAGAAAGCTGTTGAAATGGTTGTTCCGTCATTGATGATAATGAATTGTCTATTCATTGAACTGCATTCAGTTGGCAATTATGGGAGTATGAATGCCATCATTGGATAGTGGCAAATTTAGCATGAAATACTAGGGCGCTTCATCAGATTTGCTGTTGTCCATTTGGTATTCATACTCTTATAATTGCCAGCAGTTCATTGCTCGACTATTTGGTATTTCACTGTAGTTATAGTTAGTGTTGGTCATTGAGTGTACATATAAAGATACATTAAGTATAGAGATATCCTCCACTGTAAAGCTCTCAATTTTGTGTTGTTTTGCTGTCAATGATACTTTACAAAGTGCAAAGAGGTGAATGCAACAATTATTAATGTACCATTTCCTTTGTGTTTCCTATGTCATCTGGAGGTCAAGGTTTATAGGTCAAGTGAGATTTCTCCTCATGTATTTAATATGTGTGTATTGTAAGTAATATAAGGGTTGATATCTACAGTGAGCAATAGACACCTTTCCTTAATACACACATTTTTAGCCCACCATCTGATGATGGTGGGCTATTCAAATCACTTTTTGTCAGTGGTCCGAGGTCCGTCCTTCCGTCCGTCCGTCCGTTAACAATTCTTGTTATCGCAATTTCTCAGAAAGTATCGAAGGGATCTGTCTCACATTTCATATGTAGGTTCCCCTAGGGCCCTAGTTGTGCATATTGCATTTTGGGACCAATCGGTCAACAAGATGGCCGCCAGGCAGCCATCTTGGATTTTGATACTTAAAATTTGTTATCACTATTTCTCAGAAAGTACTGAAGGGATCTGTCTCAAATTTCATATGTAGGTTTCCCTAGGGACCTAGTTGTGCATATTGCATTTTGGGACCAATCGGTCAACAAGATGGCCGCCAGGCAGCCATCTTGGATTTTGATAGTTAAAAGTTTGTTAGGCATCCATCTTGGATTTTGATAGTTAAAGTTTGTTATCGCTATTTCTCAGAAAGTACTGAAGGGCTCTTTCTCAAATTTCATATGTAGGTTCCCCTTGGGCTCTAGTTGTGCATAATGCATTTTTGGATGGATCGGTCAACAAGATGGCCGCCAGGCAGCCATCTTGAATTTTGATAGTTAAAGATTGTTATCGCTATATCTCACAAAGTACTGAAGGGATCTTTCTCAAATTTCATATGTAGGTTCCCCTAGGGCTCTAGTTGTGCATAATGCATTTTTGGATGGATCAGTCAACAAAATGGCGGTCAGGCAGCCATCTTGGATTTTGATAGTTAAAGATTGTTATCGCTATTTCTCACAAAGTACTTAAGGGATCTTTCTCAAATTTCATATGTAGGTTCCCCTAGGGCTCTAGTTGTGCATAATGCGTTTTTGGATTGATCCGTCAACAAAATGGCGGTCAGGCAGCCATCTTGGATTTTGATAGTTAAAGATTGTTATCGCTATTTCTCACAAAGTACTGAAGGGATCTTTCTCAAATTTCATATGTAGGTTCCCCTAGGGCTCTAGTTGTGCATAATGCATTTTTGGATGGATCAGTCAACAAAATGGCGGTCAGGCAGCCATCTTGGATTTTGATAGTTAAAGATTGTTATCGCTATTTCTCACAAAGTACTGAAGGGATCTTTCTCAAATTTCATATGTAGGTTCCCCTAGGGCTCTAGTTGTGCATAATGCGTTTCTGGATCGACCGGTCAACAAAATGGCCGCCAGCCTGCCATCTTGGATTTTGATAGTTAAAGATTGTTATCGCTATTTGTCACAAAGTGCTGAAGAGATCTTTCTCAAATTTCATATGTAGGTTTCCTTGGGGCTCTAGTTGTGCATAATGCGTTTCTGGATCGACCGGTCAACAAAATGGCCGCCAGCCTGCCATCTTGGATTTTGATAGTTAAAGATTGTTATCGCTATTTCTCAGAAAGTGTCGAATGAATCTGTCTCAAATTTCATGTATAGGTTCCCCTAGGGCCCTAGTTGTGCATATTTCGACTTGGGACTGATCGATCAACAAGATGGCCACCAAGGAGGTATCTTGGATTTTGATAGTTGAAGTTTGTTACTGCTGTTTCTCAGAAAGTACTGAAGCGATCTGTCACAAATTTTATATGTAGTTTGTTTGCAAAAGTTTGAAAAGCAGAGAAAAGATCCCTCTTTCCATTGTCAGACATAGATCATTCATTGGTGGGCGCTAAGATCCCTCTGGGATCTCTTGTTTCTGATACTGACACCTCTCATATACACACCTTTCTGACACTGACACCTCTCTTATACACACACCTTTCTGATACTGACACCTCTTTTATACAGAGACCTTTGTGATACTGACACCTCTCTTATATACACACCTTTCTGATACTAACACCTCACTTATACACACACCTCCCTTATATAGACACCTTTCTGACACTGACACCTTTCTTATACACACATTTTTCTGATACTGACACCTTTCATATACACACACCTTTCTGATTCACACACCTCCCTTATACAGACACCTTTCTGACACTGACACCATTCTAATACTCACACCTTTCTGATACTAACACCTCACTTATACAGACACCTTTCTGATACTGACACCTCTCATATACACACACCTTTCTGATTCACACACCTCCCTTATACAGACACCTTTCTGACACTGACACCTTTCTTATACACACACCTTTCTGATACTGACACCTCTTTTATACACACAACTTTCTGATACACACACCTTTCTGATACTGACACCTCCCTTTTACATACACCTTTCTGATACTGACACCTCTCTTATACACACATTTTTCTGATACTGACACCTTCCTTTTACATACACCTTTCTGATACTAACACCTCTCTTATACACACATGTTTCTGATACTGACACCTCTCTTATACACACACCTTTCTGATACTGACACCTCTCTTATACACACACCTTTTTGATACTGACACCTTTCTGATACTGACACCTCTTATACACACATGTTTCTGATACTGACACCTCTTACATTGACGCCTTTCTGATACTGACACCTCCCTTTTACATACAACTTTCTGATACTGACACCTCTCTTATACACACACCTTTCTGATAATGACACCTCTTACACTGACACCTTTCTGATACTGACACCTCTTTACACACACACCTTCTGATACTGACACCTCCCTTTTACATACAACTTTCTGATACTGACACCTCTCTTATACACACACCTTTCTGATACTGACACCTCTTACATTGACACCTTTCTGATACTGACACCTCTCTTATACACACACCTTTCTGATACTGACACCTCTTACACTGACACCTTTCTGATACTGACACCTCTCTTACACACACAACTTTCTGATACTGACACCTCTCTTATACACACACCTTTCTGATACTGACACCTCTTACATTAACACCTTTCTGATACTGACACCTCTCTTATACACACACCTTTCTGATACTGACACCTCTTACACTGACACCTTCTGATACTGACACCTCTCTTATACACACACCTTTCTGATACTGACACCTCTCTTATACACACACCTTTCTGATACTGACACCTCTTACATTGACACGTTTCTGATACTGACACCTCCCTTTTACATAAAACTTTCTGATACTGACACCTCTCTTATACACACACCTTTCTGATACTGACACCTCTTACATTGACACCTTTCTGATACTGACACCTCTCTTATACACACATGTTTCTAATACTGACACCTCTCTTACACTGACACCTTTCTGATACTGACACCTCTCCTATACAGACACCTCCCTGATACTGACACCTCTCCTATACAGACACCTCCCTGATAATAACACCTTTCTGATTCCAACAAATCTACTATGAGAGCATTGTTTAACGCTAGAGTTGAAATCTGATCTAGATACAGGTATATTTAATTCCAATAGATCAACCTGTTTGTCAGGAGAAATATCACCATTTCTAATATGTATTGATTATACATGTTATAAGCTATGTCCGGTTTGTGAAATGTAAGCTGTCATAAAAGCTGAAACCATTTCTGAATTATCTATATACATCACACAATTGATTATTTTCAATTTAATATATAATTGACTCTTTGACCTGTATGGCCAAGTCCATGGGCACATTATTGATATACTCGTAATAGTAATGGATTAGATACAGTTTATTTCCTGAATGAATCACTATTATTTGTACAACATATACCTGGTAACAAGACAATGTAAGTGTTATCAGCTACCATGGTAACCATTTACACACATATCCAAGGTGTCTCATTAGTCTGCCATAGTGATCAGGAGTACATATTTACCAGCTGGGTGAAGAAGCCCAGTCATATCAGCCAGCTAATGAATTCTGCTTCATTCATCTTTGTACTCATCCTCCCTCAATCATCTATATATGTCATCTGATAATTATCAAGCCTTAGCTTCTCCATTGATCAAACACTACTCGGTCCAATCGGAAAGGCATTTTCTGCTTCCATTCACAAACCTGGAAGTTCCGAATTGGATGTTTCTCTTCATAAATATTCAAAGTAGAAGTAAAGAAATTGATCTGTATGTTTGTCCTAGCTTTTAAGGTCAAGAACAAATTAGTACATTATTAGACCTCAATGTCTGCCATATACTGTTATGAAAAACAATTCTTTATAACGAAATTTTTCATGGATGAATGCATGTGCCCATACCGTGTCATTATGGATTCTACTGCCCAATCTACAGTTTATTACATCCCAGTCTCTATTAATTCAGAAATATACAGCTGCCATATACTTAAGCACTGGAAGTGTTTCATAATGTATCAGCCAACATCACCTCAAGGTTTTTTATAGTAAACAAATTGGTGCCAACAATCTAATTCATGAATCGCTGAAAGGTCAAACGAAGACTAAATGAATGGGGTGAAATATTCCGGGATCTTTAGTGGCAAAATGTGTATCCATGCAAGTAGGTATTCATTGGACAGTAATTAATATAATTTCCCAAGTGTCTATCGCTGGAAAGGTCAGAACACGTTCTTCCAGTCACTCATTAATGATTGTCATTGATTCAAAATGCACTTGTGGCTATAAAAGGAACGAGCTCTCATCAACCACCTTTTTTCGACCACTAACTAAATGTAATTTTCTGTCACTCCCCTGCTAAAATTGACACAAGTTTTCCTTAACAAACTGCCACATTGATGGATGCAATAAAATGCTTAGTGGATTTTGTCCCACGCCTACACCGTCATGACCTGGTACCCTGAGTAGTCCTAATAGAATGTTCCATTAAATCATATTGGTTCAATACATAACTGATTAAGGGGGAAACAACCTACGTCAGTTTGTCTGACATCAATGTCACTGCCATATACTTTCATTGATAAAATTCTTCAGAGTTTACAAGCACCAAGCTATATGGATCAGCATGGCTAAATCTGGCCGGTTCTTCAGTTAATAGACATTCACTTTATTTATACGAGGATGGAAGCTGTATTATTTTATTTGTGTAGTTATAGTTGTGACGTAGGATCTGTGAGAGGAGTGAATTCAACGAGTCTCCAATATTTACAAATCCGTGGTAAAAGATTAATTAATCTTGCTGTTTGATCTGCCATTCGTAACAACCCCTCCATAAGTGTTATTGATCTGTTTATGTACTTGTCACATACGAGGTGGGTCAAAAAACACGGAAATAGCAACAAGGCTCTCGTCTTGTTTTTATTTTATTAGGATTTACGCATTTGATCCAACAATAGCGTGTTTACTTCCCTGGTGCCTGCATAGAAATTCCATTTTTTTACCCAGACCTTTATCTTGATTAAGATAATTCTTTCTCATCCAACAGTGAACGTAGGTATTGTTCATCCCCCAAGGAACTGAAATCTCTCCAAGACTGATTCCTAGATATGGAGAAGGCTCCCAATGTCTTATCGTGCTCCTAAAACTGATCACCTAGTGATACATGTAAATTGATACCATGTGTATCATTGATATAAAAGGAAATATGAACTTGACATTGTCTTGTTAGGAAGTTGCCATATACAGTAGTATTAACTGGTCACCCAAGGGACCGACATATATACTGGCTGTTACAGACACCGGTGGCTACTTAAATCAGAGGCATTAAAATCGTCTGATTACAGTTATATAAAGAGATACAAAACTTTCTTTTTGTGTACCAGGCTAGGATCAAATGTACTTATCATACATGTGCAATGACAAAAAAATAAGTACATGATGTAACAATTGTCAATGTCATATACGGTAGGTATAATGTAAGTCAACATGGGATTCAAATATTATCGGTGGGGGTGGGGGAATCATATCACTGCAATTAAAAAGAAGCAAAATAGATGATAAACTTGTACAATTTTCAACTTGATGAAAGTGGTCATTATTTCTTAGATGTAGAACCTTATATTCTAGGCAAAATGGGGATAAGGTCACCACTTAATGAAAGTTCCTCATTGGGATGACCACACACTGACCACTTAAGACAGGTGACCATTGACTCTAGTTGTCTCAATCCCACTAATGCCTGTTCCTTATTTGTTAATGGTTCCAGGGTTTCATCAAGGAACTTAGATATAAAAATTTAACATGAAATGGTCAAGTCATAGAGTCAACATCTCTAAAACTTAAAAAAAAAAAAAAAATATCATAACTGTTGGGATTAATCAACAGAGTTTTCGATTGACAAGTAAGCCTTTCAAAATTGGCAATAAATTTCCAACCGTTTTAATGAAATAAAACTTGTATAATTAGGTGAAACTGTATCTTTGAATTTGGTTGTTATAGTTCACAGAACAGGTAGTTTCAATGAAAACATTCTATCTGGTAAACATGTTGATTTTTATCACCGTTTAATGAGGAACACAGTAGTCCTCGTGTTTACAAAAGTATCCGGTAACATCATAGGTGTGTCAGTTGTATTTTAGATTACATACATACATATCTACTCAAAACATCAACATTATCAGTGACAAACTATTACCATACTGTTAACTCACGGCTTTATCCAAACATAAACCATCTGTAAGCTATGCTGAAGCTTGATGTGAAATGCTTTATAAACGGCTGTGTATTTGTCATAAAAAGATCTTGGTTTACAGGGATTAGTTTACTTTGCTAATTAACACCAAAACAAACATTGTAAAGCTTTTTATCAAGCTAACCAGACATCTATGTGTAACAGTGTTGTTGTGATTTACGTTAATCCATTGACACCAAATTAATCTTTATATTGATGTTTGTCTGTGTTGGAGCTCCATTGGTCTGTTTAACTTTATGACGGATATGAATCAATTTGTAATGCATTAGAGACCAAAACAAACAAATAACATGTCAACAGGTTCTGTAGCCTATTATGTCATAGCAAACTACTCTATACTCCATGGTTCTCTTGTGATGATGATGACGATCATATAAAACACGAGACAAAAACATGTAAGGTATCAACTTCCATATAAGGACATAGGTGATAATGAGATACCTTATCAAATATTCATGATGACCTTTTCCCAGGAATTTCATTGGTTAGTTCAATGTTTTCTCTGTGACACAGCCAGCGTGCTGCTTCTGTCAATATTATGTTTGTGACGACATCACAATCATTGATGTTGTTCTATATGTAGGCTCTCAACATGTGCTTTTCATTCACAACAATAAAAATACTGGACAGGAGAGTAAAACATTACAACGTAGAAGAGTAGCATTAACAGTAAGGTAAGCTACTATACATTTGTAATTTGAAAACTGAATATTAGAAGGTAACAACTCAAATCTGGGACTTAAGGATGACTTGATCAACCTTCTGTCATTGACAGCTATGGTTATTTAGGATAAAGTTCTTGGAACCAAAAACACCAACCAGCAGTCGTACCGAGAGGCTCCTTACAAATTAGGTATCTAGTCTTTGAATTCCTTAGCAAGTTATGGAGGGCTTCAATAATGTCTACATAAACCGTTGATCAATTGATGAATCCTTGTTGATGTAATAGAACGTTTGATAATTTGTTAACATGAAAGCACTATGTAAAGGTTTGGGGTAATTTTATGTAAATTTGATGATTTGGGATTGTTTTGTTAAAGTTTTGGGTAATTTTATGTAAATTTGATGATTTGATGTTGTTATGTAAAGGTTTGGGGTAATTTTATGTAAATTTGATGATTTGGGATTGTTTTGTTAAAGTTTTGGGTAAATTTTTGATGTAAATTTGGGTAATGATTTTGATGATTGATTGTTTTGTAAAGGTTTGGGGTAATTTTGGTTGTTTTATGGGTAATTTATGTAAATTTGATGATTTGGGATTGTTTTGTTAAAGTTTTGGGTAATTTTATGTAAATTTGATGATTTGATGTTGTTATGTAAAGGTTTGGGGTAATTTTATGTAAATTTGATGATTTGGGATTGTTTTGTTAAAGTTTTGGGTAATTTTATGTAAATTTGATGATTTGATGTTGTTTTGTAAAGGTTTGGGGTAATTTTATGTAAATTTGATGATATGGTGTTGTTTTGTAAAGGTTTGGGGTAATTTTATGTAAATTTGATGATATGGTGTTGTTTTGTAAAGGTTTGGGGTAATTTCATGTAAATTTGATGATTTGGTATTGTTTTGTAAAGGTTTGGAGTAATTTTATATAAAGTTTTGTGTGGTGATGGTAGATTTGTTGTGTAAACGATATTTCAGTTCGTTGGTTTGGTTGTCGGTATTCTATCTTTGCTAGCATTATAATGTGATCACCAAAACTTTTTTTTGCCAAAATCTGAAGTGAAGCTTATTCATGTTTAGTCTATCATTCTGTCATTTTCATGGAAAAATTATGAATGAACTTATCAATAACATATGAGATTTGTAATGGAGATTGAATGATACGTGTAGATATTTACAAACATACACTCCCATGTGTACAGTCACACACTAGCCCAAGCCCTTGCTACTTCTCAAATCAGATTTAAGTATCCGGAGCGCTCAGGAAGCTCTTAACTTTTACTTATACACAGCTTCAAATTCTTCTATAATAATCAGAACAATCAACATAACACAAGTCCTACTCACCCAGAAACAGGTCACATTCTCAACAGACAACAGAGGAACTGGTTTATTCTGATATCCATCAGTTATCAACTTGGATTTAGGATTTATTAACACACAAAGTTTTAAATGAGGGATGAATAATATTTTGATGTGTCTTTCATGCAAGGTAATTTACACATTCAATGTGAATTAATGTTTTAGAGATATTGATGATAATCTGTTAAGGCATTGCTATTGAATATGTTACCTGGAGTAGAGATGTTTCCTACTTTTCTGCTCAGTATGGACTTTTAATCATAACTTGTCATTTCCACACTGCAGGTATTTCATTGCATGTTAATTGCTTCAGATAAAGTTATGTCACAAAACGTTTGTAAATAGGATGCAACTTATAAAGTTATGCAATTTATTGTCATTTAATCCAACATATGAAAAGCTAGTGAACACTAGTCACTATGGTAACACTGGCTGAAAACAGTAACCATGGTAACACTGGCTGACAACAGTCACCATGGTAACACTGGCTGAAAACAGTCACCATGGTAACACTGGCTGAAAACAGTCACCATGGTAACACTGGCTGAAAACAGTCACCATGGTAACACTGGCTGACAACAGTCATCTTTGTAACACTGGCTGAAAACAGTCACCATGGTAACACTGGCTGAAAACAGTCACCTATGTAACACTGGCTGACATCAGTCACCTTTGTAACACTGGCTGACAATAGTCACCATGGTAACACTGGCTGACAACAGTCACCTTTGTAACACTGGCTGACAACAGTCACCTTTGTAACACTGGCTGACAACAGTCACCATGGTAACACTGGCTGAAAACAGTCATCATTGTAACACTGGCTGAAAACAGTCACCATGGTAACACTGGCTGACAACAGTCATCATTGTAACACTGGCTGACAACAGTCACCATGGTAACACTGGCTGACAACAGTCACCTTTGTAACACTGGCTGACAACAGTCACCATGGTAACACTGGCTGAAAACAGTCATCATTGTAACACTGGCTGAAAACAGTCACCATGGTAACACTGGCTGACAACAGTCATCATTGTAACACTGGCTGACAACAGTCACCCTTTTTTATTGTATACAGATTACAGTTATTGTAGTCACAATAGCTGATAAATTGCTCCTACTTTTTATCAATTTAACAATAGCACATTATTGAGCTGTACATTTCATTTCAACATTTTATAATTTTAAAAGATAAGATAGGCATTCAGTGACCCATACCGTGTCAAGTTACTTTAAATATTTCATTTCAGTTAACAATATATCTGGTGTGGAAATGTTGATGCATGTTCCTTTTTCATTAAAAATCAGAGCATACTCTTTTAACAGGTTTTACTGTAAAATGATCCTCTATTTATAAAGCGTTTCTGAAATTCAGTCCAAAAAAATTTTAACAAGTGGTATCGGAGATTTTATTAAGCTTTGCCTATGTGACAGACATTAGATAGCTCTCCCCCCAAGTTTGCCAGCAGAGTATATATACAGAGTTGTCTTATTGATTGGCTTATTTCTCTGTTGACAGGGTGTGCATTTGGAAGAACCGACATCACCGATAACTAAACAACTCAACGAAGACCTGGACGAATTTGTCCGGCAACTCACACACCCAAAGGGAACTGTTGATCGTTCCCAATCTATTGACGTATCAGCCCTTGACAAATTAGGAAAAATGAAATTAGAATCGTCACACTCATCAGGCAAGGATTCAACTTCACATAATGTTCGGCGCTCTGCTCCAGAAATCACAGATAAACAGGAGAAGCAGAAATGTGAAGCTGTAAACAATCCTCGTAAAAGTTGGAGGAAACATATTCTACAGAGGCGCAATGGAAAGAGCATTTCATCAGGGACAAACTCTACCGATATTGATGAGGCAGTGGAGATTTCCTTTGGTTCCAATGATGACGAGGGGTTGGATGTCAAAGAAATCTCTTTTGACAGTACATCATCAGGTGTTCGGGATTCCAAAGGCTTATATCATGGTGATTCTACCCCGGAGGATTCTGATCCTGAGTCTGCACAGGGAAATAAATCAGCCACACTTTATGGACAAAAATATGTCAAAAAAGACAAAGACACACAAGCCGTTAAAGAATCAAAAAGGCGTCGGTTTCGCCGCATGATAACACGCCCTTTACGACGGAGTCAGAGCGCTGGATGCGAGCAGGATATACCAGTGCATGCTTTATTCCTACATCGTACAGAGGAAACATCTCCCGAAAAAGACACCGTAAGTATCTCACTTTTTTAAAGATTTTTGTGATTTTATCAAAAGTTGAACTTTGAATTTTTTATTTTAATTAAATTTAAGAAACCTTTAAATACTAGTAAAAAATACTTATGCTATGAGATATTTATATACTTGTATATTGAAACCTAAAGTATCCGCATTAATCAATAATCTATATTGTGAAACAGGTAACATCTACTGGTATTCCATGTGTCACGATGCATTGTCAATTTTGAATTTATGAAGAATTTAGTTAAAGCTTGGCAACATAAACCTCTCTGATAATTACAAAACTGATATTGGCCCATAAAAGATGGGTTCCAACAAAGTGATCAATTTCGTTGTAAGCAAACATATTTTAGTTTTTCTTTTTTTCTGGTTTATAGTTTGTGTTAATACCACTTCATTGACATAATAGTTTAATTAAAGGCTTGAAATATGTTTGAAATATTTTGATAACTTTTACATCAAGTTAATTGATGAATTCAATATTTACAAAAACCTCATAGTGTATAGAACCTAGGATTATACTTAAAGACAATAGGTTTTGTGGAGAATGATAACTGAACAAAATATACACAGAAACCTTCCATTCACTCTGCTATTGTCAGTCAAACCAGAAAATTGTACAGGTTTTAATCAAAATAATCACTGCATTGATTTACTATATTTGTGATCTGGCATTCTTATACCTTTGTATATAGTCAAAGACAAATCCCTCAGTATTAGTTGAGTTATTACTTAACGACTAAAGACCATAATTTTATTCCAAACAAAACTCCACCCTAATCCCTCAATGTTTGTTGAATAAATATTGAATTTTTAGAGATAATTGCATTAAAAAAAGATTTCCTATAGATAAATGTCATATTGTGTATTTTGTGTGATTGTCGTTGTAATCTTAGTGAGTTGTGTAGCTATGACTACCATTATCAACAGATGTAATCTTAGTGAGTTGTGTAGCTATGACTACCATTATCAACAGATGTAATCTTAGTGAGTTGTGTAGCTATGACTACCATTATCAACAGATGTAATCTTAGTGAGTTGTGTAGCTATGACTACCATTATCAACAGATGTAATCTTAGTGAGTTGTGTAGCTATGACTACCATTATCAACAGATGTAATCTTAGTGAGTTGTGTAGCTATGACTACCATTATCAACAGATGTAATCTTAGTGAGTTGTGTAGCTATGACTACCATTATCAACAGATGTAATCTTAGTGAGTTGTGTAGCTATGACTACCATTATCAACAGATGTAATCTTAGTGAGTTGTGTAGCTATGACTACCATTATCAACAGATGTAATCTTAGTGAGTTGTGTAGCTATGACTACCATTATCAACAGATGTAATCTTAGTGAGTTGTGTAGCTATGACTACCATTATCAACAGATGTAATCTTAGTGAGTTGTGTAGCTATGACTACCATTATCAACAGATGTAATCTTAGTGAGTTGTGTAGCTATGACTACCATTATCAACAGATGTAATCTTAGTGAGTTGTGTAGCTATGACTACCATTATCAACAGATGTTGTGTTGATCTGGTTTATCTGTGACTATATAAGACTACATACAGCTATATTTAGACATATCCCTCTATATTTGGCTCTGTTTATTTTCATTTATTGATCAAGCTACCAAAAATAGAAACCATCTCTGAGAAAAATAAACGTCTTGGCCTCGGGATAGAAAGGGAACACAGACAGCATAGCGTTTCCACATAAAGTCTTCTACTAGATTGGATTATTCTAAGAAATTGTTTACGATATCTGCGGAAGAATGAATTGGAGGCTTTGTAAAACGCATATAGAAATCTTCCTGTCACTAGGCAGATCACGTTTCCATTTGTTACAAAGCCAAAAATAGATGCGTAAGACTGTAGAATTAGATTACTTTTCCCTTCTAAGATCAATGTAGTATTTCAGAATTTGTCAGAATTTTAATGCCTTTTCAATTTTGTCTCATGTTGACAGTATAGTTAGACTGAATACATTTTCATTTGATCTCATTCGGATGGGTAAAAAACAGTACATGTATATATTGAGATATTCTTATTTGGGTGTGTCCTTGTAATTGTACCATTTTGTCTTTAGAAAATGTGTTTTGTTTGCTCATAGAAGGACAGTTAATGGTAACTGTGAGACAAAGCACATCAATAGTTTTAAGAAAAGCTTCGGAAGCTTTAATAACATTGAATCCATTAAAGGACTTGATTATTGTATCATCATGACTTTTCATGTTGTACTGATTATTTTGTTAGATAATATTTCTCACTTTTTATTTGATAAGACCATGGACCATTAATTAATGGGATGGAAAATATTGAAAATATCCTTATTTAAGTAAAACATCAAAAAGGATCAATGACATAAAGCTCAAAATGAATCACACACCAAAGAAAAAATATTGCTTAATATTTCATAATTTTTGAAAGTGTACCATAATTAACCTTCATCTTGTATCCATATTTAATGTCTTATTCTAAAATTAACATCAGGTGCTCCATATTTATACTCTTTCAAATGTAATCATACCGCCTGTCTGTTAGTAATGGTTATCATGGAAATCTTGTTAAGTTTCAGGTAAATTGGAGACTGTCGTCATTTACAGGTTGTTTCTGTCTATATAAGGAAACATTTGCACATGGTTGCTTATTACACATGTGGATGTTATTACTCATATAGGCTATTCATCACCCCATAATTAGAAATAAATGAACCTGTATATAGAAAACATGTCGACATTATATGGTGATGGTATCATTGCTTCCTCACGATCAAATCATTTTTTCTAATATCTAGATTGAAAGTCGAGCAGCTGACCTGTCCATGTATCAGAGACAGTTGTTCGGGGATGTAGATGCTGATGCAGACAGCGCCAATTCCAACCTTCCACGTCGCCCAGTTCACAAAACATGTTCAGCGGACGCAGCAATGATGGCAAAAGAGGACTTCGGCATCGCCAGCAATAACAACAACTCACAAACAAGACCAAAATCTCGTAACATGTGAGTTTTAATTTTCACATTCTTTCTCTTACAGTTAAGTAGAACCTGTCATAGCAACAAATTGATTAACAAGACCACTGTTCTAGGGTTGGAAATGTTTAATTTTATACAATGCAAACTGTATACTTTATATAAAAATCATCTGTCAATAAATTATTTTTTTTCTATCCCCTGGTTGTCTATATAGACAGGTTAAACTGAAACTCGTTCGACAAATTAACTCAGTTGAATTTTGTATCAAAAACATATCATTCAAGTAGTCATGGCATTTTAGTTAATTTTGCATTAAGAGTTTGATTAAGACAATGATAACACTGGGGTTTTTGATGGATCATCCAATTTATTGAAAATCTTTATTTAGCATTGATCTAAAATTTCACTCAAACAAATGTTTTGTCATTTCAGAGCAAAGAACATGAAGAGAAAATTCCAGTTTTTACGACGCCGAAATACTGACACAGCTTTAGTGGGAAGTCTGATGTCTGTACATTCTAGACCTTCGTCAGACCAAGCCTCACAGTGGAGCCAGTCGTTCGACACGTTGCTAGGCGACAAATGTAAGTGTCCCCCATACACCAATAAGTGCTACATCACATGGCTATTACTTCAGTGAAATCAAATTCTTTAAGACTTTTCTAGATGTTCAAACTAGTCCCATGTGGCCTCTCCATAGTTACATTGTATATGGGTTTTGAAGAGTATTGGTATCATTTGTTTATATTCAAATTTTGTTTTCTTTTGCATTTCTTACTGGGTTTTTTTTTTTTTTTTTTTTGGGGGGGGGGGGGGGGGGGTTTTGATTTTTAGCTCACCTGGCCCGAAGGGCCGGTGAGCTTATGTCATGGCGCGGCGTCCGTCGTCCGTCCGTCCGTCCGTCCGTCCGTCCGTCCGTCGTCCGTCCGTCCGTCCGTCCGTCAACATTTCCTTTAAATCGCTACTAGTCATAGAGTTCTGCATGGATTGTAACCAAATTTGGCCACAAACATCCTTGGGGGAGGGGAAATAGAACTTGTATAAATTTTGGCTCTGTCCCCCCCCGGGGCAGGAGGGGCGGGGCCCAATAGGGGTAATAGAGGTAAATCCTTTAAATCGCTACTTGTCCTAGAGTTCTGCATGGATTGTAACCAAATTTGGCCACAAACATCCTTGGGGGAAGGGGAACAGAACTTGTATAAATTTTGGCTCTGATCCCCCAGGGGCAAGAGGGGCGGGCCCAATAGGGGAAATAGAGGTAAATCCTTTAAATTTATTGCTACTAGTCATAGAGTTCTACATGGAATGTAACCAAATTTGGCCACAAACATCCTTGGGGGAAGGGGAACAGAACTTGTATAAATTTTGGCTCTGGTCCCCCGGGGGCAGGAGGGGCGGGGCCCAATAGGGGAAATAGAGGTAAATCCTTTAAATCGCTACTAGTCATAGAGTTCTGAATGGAATGTAACCAAATTTGGCCACAAACATCCTTGGGGGAAGGGGAACAGAACTTGTATAAATTTTGGCTCTGACCCCCCAGGGGCAGGAGGGGCGGGGCCCAATAGGGGAAATAGAGATAAATCCTTTAAATCGCTACTAGTCATAGAGTTCTGAATGGAATGTAACCAAATTTGGCCACAAACATCCTTGGGGGAAGGGGAACAGAAATTGTATAAATTTTGGCTCTGGTCCCCCGGGGGCAGGAGGGGCGGGGCCCAATAGGGGAAATAGAGATAAATCCTTTAAATCGCTACTAGTCATAGAGTTCTGAATGGAATGTAACCAAATTTGGCCACAAACATCCTTGGGGGAAGGGGAACAGAAATTGTATAAATTTTGGCTCTGGTCCCCCGGGGGCAGGAGGGGCGGGCCCAATAGGGGAAATAGAGGTAAATCCTTTAAATCGCTACTAGTCATAGAGTTCTGCATGGAATGTAACCAAATTTGGCCACAAACATCCTTTTTGGAAGGGGAACAGAACTTGTATAAATTTTGGCTCTGGCCCCCGGGGGCAGAACAGGTGGGGTCCAATAGGGGAAATAGAGGTAAATCCTATAAATCGCTACTTGTCCTAGAGTTTTGCTTGGTTTGTGACCAAACTTGGCCATAAACATCCTTGGGGGAAGGGGAACAGAACTTGTATAAATTTTGGCTCTGACCCCCTGGGGGCAGGAGGGGTGGGGCCCAATAGGGGATTTAGAGGATAATATTATAATTCCTTCAGAAAAGAAACAATGAACCTGTATTCAGAACATTACTTGGCATTACAAACCAGGTGAGCGATACAGGCCCTCTGGGCCTCTTGTTTATTTTTTTATTTCAATAAAATATTAAGATAATTTTAATTTGTATAAAAAAAACCATGTGAAATAAGCAAGCCTTATTGTGATTTCAGGTGGAATAGAATTGTTTAAAGGCTTCCTTCGATCAGAGTTTAGTGAGGAGAATCTCGAGTTCTGGATTGCCTGCCAGGAGTACAAAACATGTAAAGACAGTAAGCTGATGGTACAGGCACAGAAAATTTACTCCGATTTTGTCGCTTTCCAAGCTCCTAAAGAGGTAAGTTTTTACTGATACATTTTTTACCTTCTTCAATTCTATAAGCAACCCCCCAACCCCCTCATCAGTGCCCACAGCACTTAAGACATTGATAAAATTGAGTTTTTGTGTCACCTGCAACGCAAGGGCGACACTTAGGTATCAGGCATCGGTGTCGGTGTCTGCGTTGGTGTCTGGGAAACTGTTTCCGTGCGATAACAAAATTATTTATTGTCCGATTTCAACCAAATTTGGTATACTGCTTTATATCAATATAGACGATCAATAATGGTCGAAATCCGTCAATATTTGCAAGAGTTACGGGACTTCAAAATCGTCAAAACAGATAAATCCATGGTTTCCTCTCAATAACTTTAGTATTTATTGTCCGAATTCAACCAAATTTGGTATATTGCTTTATATCAATGAGATCTTAGATGGGGATTGATACTGGTCAGAATACGGCAATATTTGCAAGAGTTACAGAACTTTAAAATCGTCAAAACATGGTTTCCACTACGGTACTTTAAAATCGTCAAAACATGGTTTCCGCTATATGACTTCAATATTAAATGTCAGATTTCAACCAAATTTAGTGTGTTTTATTGGTCAAAGTTAAGAAGCTCCACCTTATAAACAATTTGTTTACTGTTTTATTGGTCCAAGTTAAGAAGCTCCACCTGAATAACAATTTGTTTAGTGTTTTATTGGTCCAAGTTTAGAAGCTCCACTTTATTAAAATTTTGTTTAATGTTTTGTTGGTCCAAGTTAAAAAGCTTCACCTGATTAACAACCACGTGAAAATCTATATATGTCATGAATTCATTTGTAACATCAATGTTTATATTAATTTTTCAGGTGAACTTGGATTCCAAAACACGAATGCAGGCTATATCTAATTTGGATACGCCTTCACGAGACACTTTCGTCGAAGCCCAGAAACGCATCCAGGCTTTAATGGAGAAAGACTCTTACCCAAGATTCCTGGAATCTGACATCTATCTACAGCTTATAAATCTGGCAGATAATACTAAAAGTTGAATGCATTGGTCAGGTTCTCAGTGGCTATTTCTGTTAATACTTACAAAAAATGGTGTCATACAGATGGAAACATGTAAGCAGATGTCGAAAAAGAATGCACATTTCTCATGAACACTGTAACATCTTTTAATGATGCCCTTTTAAAGATCGAAGATTCTACAATGTTCCACAAGTTCGCAGATCACCGATAAATTTGCTTGTTAACTTAGGACTACAACAGGGTTTAACAGTGGACATACAAGGAGCTCTAGGACAGTTAGTAACCAAGGTTACCAGACATTGTAATGTCCTCAATGTATTTAGCTTTTGTTATTTTTATATCTTAAGAAAGATGTCTTGTGGCATCAAATCATCCCTTATTGTCAGTGAAAAATTGCAACACGGCCCATGTGGAGAACTTTGTAACATATAGCAACTGATCAGAAGATAGACGCATAGGAAAAGGAGAGGGTTGGTGGTCCCGAGAGTAACATAGGAGAAGGAGAGGGTTGGTGGTCCCGAGAGTAATATAGGAAAAGGAGAGGGTTGGTGGTCCCGAGAGTAATATAGGAGAAGGAGAGGGTTGGTGGTCCCGAGAGTAACATAGGAGAAGGAGAGGGTTGGTGGTCCCGAGAGTAACATTGGAGAAGGAGAGGGTTGGTGGTCCCGAGAGTAATATAGGAGAAAGAGAGGGTTGGTGGTCCCGAGAGTAATATAGGAGAAGGAGAGGGTTGGTGGTCCCAAGAGTAACATTGGAGAAGGAGAGGGTTGGTGGTCCCGAGAGTAACATAGGAGAAGGAGAGGGTTGGTGGTTCCGAGAGTAATATAGGAGAAGGAGAGGGTTGGTGGTTCCGAGAGTAATATAGGAGAAGGTGAGGGTTGGTGGTCCCAAGAGTAACATTGGAGAAGGAGAGGGTTGGTGGTCCCGAGAGTAACATAGGAGAAGGAGAGGGTTGGTGGTCCCAAGAGTAATATAGGAGAAGGTGAGGGTTGGTGGTCCCAAGAGTAATAAAGGAGAAGGAGAGGGTTGGTGGTCCCGAGAGTAACATTGGAGAAGGAGAGGGTTGGTGGTCCCGAGAGTAACATAGGAGAAGGAGAGGGTTGGTGGTCCCGAGAGTAATATAGGAGAAGGAGAGGGTTGGTGGTCCCGAGAGTAATATAGGAGAAGGAGAGGGTTGGTGGTCCCAAGAGTAACATTGGAGAAGGAGAGGGTTGGTGGTCCCGAGAGTAACATAGGAGAAGGAGAGGGTTGGTGGTCCCGAGAGTAATATAGGAGAAGGTGAGGGTTGGTGGTCCCAAGAGTAACATTGGAGAAGGAGAGGGTTGGTGAGTAATATAGGAGAAGGTGAGGGTTGGTGGTCCCAAGAGTAACATTGGAGAAGGAGAGGGTTGGTGGTCCCGAGAGTAACATAGGAGAAGGAGAGGGTTGGTGGTCCCGAGAGTAATATATTGTAATTTGTGTCAAAAATGAATCTCTTCTGTCGAAAGACAGACTGAAGCACCTCCCCTCTCCAAGTCGGCTATTGTAAATTGTCTCAATTTAGTTTTCCAAATGGAAATCAAGTCTTCATGTATCATTTTACACTTTTCTACAAAATTATAATCTCGTAAGAGAAGTGAATGTTTTCACCCAAGTTAATTGTATTTACTGATGTCATGCTATGACACTAGATATACTGATGACCCCCGTGTATGCACTGCAAACATAGGACATGTTGTTTACGTGACGATCGTATTGTGGAATAAGTCTGTCTAATGATATGTGTACATTATTATAAAATGTTTGGACTAGATCCAGTCCCTGTGATACTAGACGCATATTTCCCAGAACTAGATGGTCGTCTTGTTTTTTGTGTTCGTTGTATGGGATAGTGATAGATTTCATCAATTCAACTTGATATTGTACATGTTTTTATTCCATTTTGCAACAAAATGTCATACTTTATTCAACAATTTCATAAGACAATTAATTTTAAAAAAATAAAATGTTGATAAAAACAAATAATGTGGTATATTTTTTTCTCTCGTGGTGTTTAATTAAAAGCAGCACAGGAATTAATTAATCAGTCATAGGTCGGTCTGTAGGTACAACTTCAAGAGTTAATACAAGACAAAATGGTTCTGTTTGTAAAAGGTTAAGAATAAACACAGGACAGACACAGTATGAAGACTCAAAGTCAGGAGTGAATATAAGACAATCACAGTCTCAAGGTACAAAGTTTAAAATGCAGGACAAGCACAATTAAACAATTCAAGGATAGGAATGAAATTACAGTCTGGAGGTTCAAAGGCAAGAAAAAACAAAATACATTCACAATTTCATGGTTCAGAATAAATGCAAACATTTTCTCTTGAGGTTCAAAATAAAGAATGAATACAGGACAACGATAGTCTGTTGGTCCAAAGATAAGAATTAATACAACACACTCCACATATAACAATTCAAGGATGATACGAATACAAGACAATCACAGTCTGAAGGTTCAAAGTCATAAGTGAATACTGGACAATTATAATCTGGAGGTTCAAAGTCAAAGGTGAATATAGGAAAATCACAGTCTAAAGGTTCAAAGTCAAGAGTGAATACCAGAAATTCATATTTTGAAGGTTCAAAGTCAAAAGTGAATACCAGACAATCACAGATTGTGGGTTCAAAGTCAAGAGTGCATACAACAAAATCATAGTCAGAAGGTTCAAAGCTAAGAGAGTATACCAGACAATCATATTTTATATGTTCAAAGTCAAGAGTGAGTAAAAGAAAATCAGTCTAAATTTTCAAAGTCAAGAGTGAATACTGGACAATCATATTTTGAAGGTTCGAAGTCAAGAGTGAAAACTAGACAATCATATTTTGAAGGTTCAAAGTTAAAAGTGAATACAAGACAATCGCAGTATAAAGGTTCAAAGTCAAGAGTGAATACTGGACAATCTTAGTCTGAAAGTTTAATGCCAAGACTGAATACAAGAAAATCGTAGTCTGAAGGTTCAAAGCCAATAATGTATACCAGAAATTCATATTTTATATGTTCAAAGTTAAGAGTGATTACATGACAGTTATAGTCTGAAGGTTCAAAGTCAAGAGTGAATACAAGTAATACATAGTCAGAAGGTTCAAAGCCAAGAGTGAATACCAGAAATTCATATTTTATATGTTCAAAGTTAAGAGTGATTACATGACAGTTATAGTCTGAAGGTTCAAAGTCAAGAGTTAATACAAGAAATTCATAGTCTGAAGGTTCAAAGTCCAGAGTGAATACAAGAAAATCATAGCCAGAAGGTTCAAAGCTAAGAGTGTATACCAGACAATCATATGTTATATGTTAAAAGTCAAGAGTGAGTACAAGACAATTGCAGTCTTAAAGTTCAAAGTCAAGAGTGAATACCAGAAATTCATATTTTATATGTTCAAAGTCAAGAGTGTATACCAGAAATTCATATTTTATATGTTCAAAGTGAAGGGTGAATACCAGAAATTCATATTTTATATGTTCAAAGTCAAGAGTGAATACCAGAATTCATATTTTGAAGGTTCAAAGTACAAGACAAACACAGTCTGAAGGCTCAAAGTCAAGAGTGATAACAAGACAATAAGTCTGAAGGTTCAAAGTCAATAGTTGATACAAGACAATAATAGTCTGAAGGTTCAAAGTCCAGTGTGAATACAAGAAAATCATAGTCAGAAGGAGTGTATACCAGACAATCATATTTTATATGTTCAAAGTCAAGAGTGAATACAAGAAAATCTTAGTCTGAAGGTTCAAAATAAATAGTGAATACAACACAATTATAGTCTGAAGGTTCAAAGTCAAGAGTGAATACAGGAAAATCACAGTTTAAAGGTTTAAAGTCAAGATTTAATACCAGAAATTCATATTTTGAAGGTTCAAAGTCAAGAGTGAATACAAGAAAATCGTAGTCTGAAGGTTCAAAGTCAAGAGTGAATACAAGACAATTATAGTCTGAAGGTTCAAAGTCAAGAGTGAATACAAGTAAATCATAGTCAGAAGGTTCAAAGCCAAGAGTGTATACCAGACAATCATATGTTATATGAACAAAGTCAAGAGTGATTACAAGAAAATCACAGTCTGAAGGTTCAAAGACAAGAGTGAATACAAGAAATTTATAGTCTGAAGGTTCAAAGTCCTGTGTGAATACAAGAAAATCATAGCCAGAAGGTTCACAGCCAAGAGTGTATACCAGACAATCATATTTTACATGTTCAAAGTCAAGAGTGAGTACAAGACAGTTATAGTCTGAAGGTTCAAAGTCCAGAGTGAATTCAAGACAATCGTAGTCTGAAGGTTCAAAGACAAGAGTGAATACCAGACAATCTTAATCTGAAAGTTCAAAATCAAGAGTAAATACAAGACGATCACAGTCTGAAGGTTCAAATTCAAGAGTGAATACAAACAATCGCAGTCTCAAGGTTCAAAGTCAAGAGTAAATACAAGACAGTCACAGTCTGGAGTCTACTGGTCCAAATAAGTATAATCACAGTAAAAAACTAGAACACTGACACGTCAGAAAGGGCCCCGCTATGTGTCTGACGTGCTTAAGTGGAAAAGTAGTATTTTGACAACGAATTCTTCCGTGTTAGCTATATGTTGCTGAAAGTTCAAAATCAAGAGTAAATACAAGACAATCACAGGCTGAAGGTTCAAATTCAAGAGTGAATACAAACAATCGCAGGCTGAAGGTTCAAATTCAAGAGTGAATACAAACAATCGCAGTCTCAAGGTTCAAAGTCAAGAGTAAATACAAGACAATCAATGTTTGAGGGTTCAAATTCAAGAGTGAATACAAACAATTGTAGTCTTAAGGTTCAAAGTCAAAAGTGAATACTAGACAACCATAGTCTGAAGGTTCAAAGTTAAGAGTGATAACAAGAAAATCATAGTCTGAAGGTTCAAAGCCAAGAGTGAATACAAGACAATCACAGGCTGAAGGTTCAAAGTCAAGAGTGAATACAAGACAGTTACAGTCTGAAGTCTACTGGTCCAAATAAGTATAATCACAGTAAAAAATTACGAGGTCAAAATCAATTACGATACAGTCATATTTGGCAATCATTTATTGCTAGAGACATTGTTATGGGTCCACTGTTTACAAATTTCAACTTTTAAAGTCCAATTCAATTCAGCACTTATGGACTATTTTATTTGTTTGCAGCTACCTCCAATATGTATTGGAATTCAACAGCTACATTATTTTCCAGATTTAGATGGTTTTATTCAACAGCTACATTATTTTCCAGATTTAGATGGTTTTATTCAACAGCTACATTATTTTCCAGATTTAGATGGTTTTATCAAATATTCAAATGAAGTTGAACTTGTTTGGACAGCGTCTCTCATTACCTCAAACGTGTCACTGTTTATATAATAAAATCTAAGAATTAGCCAGAAAATCTCCATCCACTAAGAAGATTTTATAATGGAATCAATTGGTTATGTGAACATTGCACATGGACCTGTGCTATTAGCCTGTAGCAACAGATCAACATTTACGTTTCACAATCGTGACATACACAATCGTGACATATTGTGACGTCATTCACACGATAGAACAATGTGTTAATAGACTATACCTGTAATATAATGGGGCTGTTTTAAGGTTTGGTGTTTAGATGATGTTGTATTGGATCTGATAGATAAACTTTATACAGAACCACCTGTTAGTGTACCACACCTGAGATCACGCTTTTCTTTTATTTATCATAAAAATATTTATTTAATTAGTTATCTAACATAACAGGATGTTCAGGCAATGACAACAATAATATATTAGTTGCACACAATTGTTATCCGGTGAGAAAAAATATACAATGACAACAGTAAAAATCATCTCTTGTTTTACAAATTTTCGGCCTTTTGACCATCCTAGAGCTTATGCCCGTAGAAACATAAATTTGCTCCATCTTGAACTTCTTCATATGATGCTGTACTTACTCCGGCTCATTACGGCATCATGACAAGAAGTTCAAGAAGGAGGATTTTACATAAAGCTCTGTATTGTGTTTGTCATGTGTCTGAGGATGGTCAAAAGGCCAAAAAAATTTTTTTAAAGAATGGACATCTGTATTGATATAATTGACAATAGTTTACTCTCAAAAGCAACTTCTAGTTCATGAAACATTATACAATAGTTGGAAGTATTAGTTTCATATCAATTAATTTTCACTTGCAGAATTGAACAAAGTACTAAATAAAGATAGTAGGCATTTCGTAATAGTATCTAGACATGAACTTCTTTCTACCGACAGGTTTATATTGACTGTTGTCTGGAAAACGCCATATACAACATCGTACAAGATACTGTTAAACATATTATTGCGCGTGCGGTTAAATTTCGCCGGGGCACATAATTAGTTTTCACTAAGATTGATTGTCGCGAAAAGGTTTTGTCTACAACTACAATATAGCTAGAAGTCGTGAGATTAAATAATCAAGAAAAAGTCGTTAGGCAGTACACGAAATAACAAGAAGGTGTAGAGGATTTTCTTGGTTTTATGTAACGACAGAAACATACATACATCGAATATGTAACTATGATGATAACTGGCCGGCTGCGGCTTCATCAGATATCATTATATCAGAAAGGATATAAAAGTGTCGCAGCTGCCTACCAAATGTAATTCGTGATAGGATTATATTTGACGGTTCGCGGTTACCTACCGACTGTAATGCGTGATAGGATTATATTTGACGGTTCGCGGTTACCTACCGACTGTAATTCGTGATAGGATTATATTTGACGGTTCGCGGTTACCTACCGACTGTAATTCGTGATAGGATTATATTTGACGGTTCGCGGTTACCTACCGACTGTAATGCGTGATAGGATTATATTTGACGGTTCGCGGTTACCTACCGACTGTAATTCGTGATAGGATTATATTTGACGGTTACCTACCGACTGTAATTCGTGATAGGATTATATTTGACGGTTCGCGGTTACCTACCGACTGTAATGCGTGATAGGATTATATTTGACGGTTCGCGGTTAACTACCGCCTGTAATTCGTGATAGGATTATATTTGACGGTTCGCGGTTACCTACCGACTGTAATTCGTGATAGGATTATATTTGACGGTTCGCGGTTAACTACCGACTGTAATTCGTGATAGGATTATATTTGACGGTTCGCGGTTACCTACCGACTGTAATGCGTGATAGGATTATACTTGACGGTTCGCGGTTACCTACCGACTGTAATTCGTGATAGGATAATATTTGACGGTTCGCGGTTACCTACCGACTGTAATTCGTGATAGGATTATATTTGACGGTTCGCGGTTACCTACCGACTGTAATTCGTGATAGGATTATATTTGACGGTTCGCGGTTACCTACCGACTGTAATTCGTGATAGGATTATATTTGACGGTTCGCGGTTACCTACCGACTGTAATTCGTGATAGGATTATATTTGACGGTTCGCGGTTACCTACCGACTGTAATGCGTGATAGGATTATATTTGAAGGTTCGCGGTTACCTACCGACTGTAATTCGTGATAGGATTATATTTGACGGTTCGCGGTTACCTACCGACTGTAATTCGTGATAGGATTATATTTGACGGTTCGCGGTTACCTACCGACTGTAATTCGTGATAGGATTATATTTGACGGTTCGCGGTTACCTACCGACTGTAATTCGTGATAGGATTATATTTGACGGTTCGCGGTTACCTACCGACTGTAATTCGTGATAGGATTATATTTGACGGTTCGCGGTTACCTACCGACTGTAATTCGTGATAGGATTGTATTTGACGGTTCGCGGTTACCTACCGACTGTAATGCGTGATAGGATTATATTTGACGGTTCGCGGTTACCTACCGACTGTAATGCGTGATAGGATTATATTTGACGGTTCGCGGTTACCTACCGACTGTAATTCGTGATAGGATTATATTTGACGGTTCGCGGTTACCTACCGACTGTAATTCGTGATAGGATTATATTTGACGGTTCGCGGTTACCTACCGACTGTAATTCGTGATAGGATTATATTTGACGGTTCGCGGTTACCTACCGACTGTAATTCGTGATAGGATTTATTTGAAGGTTCGCGGTTACCTACCGACTGTAATTCGTGATAGGATTATATTTGACGGTTCGCGGTTACCTACCGACTGTAATTCGTGATAGGATTATATTTGACGGTTCGCGGTTACCTACCGACTGTAATGCGTGATAGGATTATATTTGACGGTTCGCGGTTACCTACCGACTGTAATTCGTGATAGGATTATATTTGACGGTTCGCGGTTACCTACCGACTGTAATTCGTGATAGGATTGTATTTGACGGTTCGCGGTTACCTACCGACTGTAATTCGTGATAGGATTATATTTGACGGTTCGCGGTTACCTACCGACTGTAATTCGTGATAGGATTATATTTGACGGTTCGCGGTTACCTACCGACTGTAATGATAGGATTTATTGACGTCGGTCGTGTAGATTTATTGCGGTTCGCGTTACCTACCGACTGTAATTCGTGATAGGATTATATTTGACGGTTCGCGGTTACCTACCGACTGTAATTCGTGATAGGATTATATTTGACGGTTCGCGGTTACCTACCGACTGTAATTCGTCATTCAATGTGATGACTTTATTTGTTTCATAGTTATGTCCAATATCAACAGTCCGAGTGAGATAAGAATCAACAGATCAGGCGGCGTGAGATAAGAATCAACAGATCAGGTGGCGTAATGACATCATTTTTACATCGTCCAGATTTACAATGAACGTAAATGAAGTGACATAACATTGTATGTATACAGTATATCATTTATATATAATGTTACCATTTATATCTGTCAAGGATTAGCTTCATCATCCACGCCTATACCGGTATATATCATCATATCATCATGTCGTATCCTCAGTTTAAATAGGTACATGCGTCACAGAAACAAGCTATGGAGCTTACGTGTGGGATGGTAGCACTTTGTGCACATAAACATCACTATCGGAAAAAGTTATCTAAGGAAGGAACCGTGGACGAATATATACGATGAGACAACTATAGAATAGCATACAGGAATTCCGAAGGATAAAGTATTCATGAACTAAAGGCGTTCCTGAATACTTTACCAAACCTGGAGGGTAGGGAATTATATCACAACCACAAGGACACGAGACTTGGGCATCGTCTACATATATTAGAACCGATCGGTATCTTTGTCTCACATGTCATTTCCATTCATCAAAGTCATAAAAATAATGAATTCGGCTATAACTGTCCCGATAATTTACCAAAACATACTGCTCTACATTCATTCTCAGCTTCGCTCTGTACTGACTCTACAACTGACTGGCATTGTAGCACATATTCATGTTTTACTTTAGAAGTTTATCATTTCTTGTTATGTAATGATACAATGTATATGTCCAGCTGATGAGTCAGTAGACTCAAAGTTAAAGGGCCACTACCTTTCCGAAACGGCTTTTAATTTTTGAAATAGGAATGTAAAACGAGATCAATAATTTTGTAGAGTCGCAGAAGTTATTAACTATACGTTTACTAGCACACTTATCATCACCTTCAGAACTGTTTAATTAGAATAAATAAAATGTTAATTTTCATAACGCGGGTCGTTTTATGTTTCCCGCCGTCGTCCTAAATGCCGCGCGGTAGTTGACTATCACTGCGCCAGACGGCAAAACAGCGAAATAAATCTCCACTGTTATCGTACATTAGACAGGAAATCTTGCATATGTTTGGTGTTGTGACCTCATCTTAAGCCATCGATATATATTTTCTTTTGTTATTAATGAATTTAAGAAACCTTTAAATTTTGCTCCGGAAAGGTAGTGGGCCTTTAATGAAACTCGAAATTGAATTTTAGGCGAAATTCTGAAAAAAATACACTGTACCCTCTATGTACTTTGCATAAATGAAGAAATGAAAGTTAACGTCACGCAGTCTCCAACAATTCTAGCGATAATAAAAATCATAATTCACCGAGAAGTATGTAAATATTGATAATATTCTATTTAAAAGTATCCGACATAATCATACAGTGTCGTCATCAGCCGATAGCAATCTCTATGTCACTATAACTGACGTGCAATTTGGCTTTACTCACAGTGCCACATTTTACTGCGAATTTCATGACACGAGGAGAACATTACGCACGTGGTTACTATTTTTAGACATATCAACCGAAGTTTATGAACTATAAAACTTTTTTACATCACACATACCATTTACCCATCGAAAATGCCTAAATGTTGTCAGCAATTAAATTCCTGTCAATAGTATATTGCTATACAGATTCAGAAAATCAGTTGAATACATTTTTGTTTTTCGAAATGAGAGGATGTCTAAATTCATACCGGCGAAAACCTGTTTGATAGAATACATAGAAATTTGAAGAATGATAGGTTCATTTTGATCAAATGATAGGGGTTTTATTAGATTCAACTGTATTCAGCATAGAATTAGCAACTCACTGTAACCTAACTGAAGTCTAATAGGACTTGAACGTGTACATAATTTGTCAATATCTATTTGCTGTTTGTGTTCACGTTAAATGTCATTCTTTGTGCATCTCCAAATTTGACGGACAATCATAATAGTGGCATCAGTCCGATCGAGGTAAGAATCATCAGATCAGATGGCGGCATTGATATCGTCGAGATTTACACTAAAGGTAAATGATGTGACATAATACTATTTACATATGCAATATTGTTATTTGTCTCTGTCGAGGATTAGCTCTCTGATTCATATTTTAGTGCAGTATCATCATCCACGCCTGTACCAGTATATTTCATCGTGTCATATCCTCAGATTAAATAGGTACGTGCGTCACAGAAGCAAGCTATGGAGCTTACGTGTGGGATGGAAGCACGTTGTGCACATCCATGACTTTGGAAGATATTAATATCACTATCGAAATAATTTAACTAAGGAAGGAAACGTGGACGAATATAAACGATGAGACAACCATAGAATAGCATACAGGAATTCCGAAGGATAAAGTATTCATGAACTTAAGGCGTTCCTGAACACTTAGGCGATCATGAAGGGTAGGGAATGACATCACAACCACAAGGACACGAGACTTGGACATCGTCTATATACATAATTTGAACCGATCGCTATCTTTGTCTAAATAGATCATTTCCATTCATCAAAGTTTAAAAAAAAACGAATTCGGCTAGAAGTATCACGATAATTACCAAAACATACAATAACCAACGATATTTCTTAGCGCTAACGTTATATCCATTTCAAGCTCCTTTCTGTATTTAACTCTACAACTGATTGGCATCGTAGCACATATTCATAGAATTCCATCACTTCTTCTTATATAATGATATAATGTTCAGCTGATGAGTCAGCAGATTCAGAGTCTATAAAACTTGAACTTAAATTTTAGGCGAAATTCTGAAAAAAAATACCTTCAATGTACTTTACATATATGAAGGAATGGAAGTTTAACGTTACAAATAGTGTCCAACAATGTTTGTGATAATAAAAATAATATTTCTACGAGAAGTATGCAATTACTAATAAATTCCTATATAAAAGCATCCTTTATATCATCCTCGATATTCCAGGGGTTTCAATCACTTACGATCTCTACACCCCTGGACTATCTCATAGTGAAATTGAAGGCAGCTCAGCGGAAAACATTTGACCAATCACAAGCCAGCAAAGATTTCCTTTGAAGACTACAGAGAGAGCGACGCCTAACATCAAAGCCACACAGTCAAGCACAGTGTACCGTTATACGGCTCTTTTGATGAACATCAAATGACTAAATTACCTGTTCTGTTCTGTTGCCTCCAGTTTTACGATAAGATAGTCCAGGGGGAAGAGTCGTAAGTGATCGGAACCCCTGGAGTATCGAGGATGCCTTTAAGCACGTAGTTGCTATGTTAGGCCTATCAGCCATAGTTTAAGAAATTGACATTAAGATTTAGAAAAATCAGTTGAATGCTTTTGTTTTTCGAAATGTGAGCATGGCATTGTGTGTATTTTATCATTCATCCTGGAAAAATCTGTTTATGGATATATATATACAATTTGGAAGAATTATCATGCACCACATGTCAAATGATATCCATGGGTTTAATTAGATCCAAATGTATTCGTTTGCACTTTGTACAGAAACTCTATGTAAAGTTTCAGCAGTATCGTAACTATGTAAATTGTATTTTGAATGTTTGTGTAAACTCACGAATATCAAATCGTATGAAATTTTGTTAATATCGTGAAATTAATGATGATTAGTAAATAATTAATTATGGTAACCTTTATTTTACATTGTGACAAAAATAATGAAATACATGTTGGTGATTAATACTGGTGTGTGTTGGTATAATTGTAAAATATGGTTTATGTCAACATTTCAAAAGTTATCAGATTTCGATTCGTGTAATACATTTACTTGTTGGGTATAGAATTAAAATTTGATTTTTCAACTGAAGATTTAGAGGATTTCAGATTAGAAAATGCGAAATTTACATATCGACTTTAAAAAAAACAACTTGAAACTAAATTACTACAATCTCTACAACCCGAGACTCTCTGGTGACAGTTCAGTGAAAAACGTCTGAGCCAATCACAAGCCCGCAAAGATTTCTTTTGAAAACTGCTGAGAGAGCGACGCCCTATATCATGAGATAGTCAAGGGATGTAGAGATCGTATGTGATCGGAACCCCTGGAGTACGGAGAATGTCTGACCGTATGCACTTATAATGATTTTAAGCAATATTGGTTTGCCCGTTGTCAGTATAATGTGACCGGGTGGGGTGTGTTGCCTGGTGTCTTCGACGGCATGCTTCAGTAATATAGCACTATAAAAAGGGCAACAGTTCCACTATACAAGAAGACACAACACGAATATAACGCAGTCTCCCAAAACACGCACCTCGCACAACATACACGCAACACACCGCATACATGGGAGGCCGTCCTTACATGACCATAGCTGTTAATAGGACGTTAATTAATCAAACAAACAAACAAACAAACAAAAAACCATTTGCAGCTCTTACTTGTATATTGTAATTCTCAAAATGTTGGTAACCTTTGATGATGAATAATATATTAATAAAAGCTCTTTGTAATAATACGGATACGTTTTTCGCCTGAATCTTAGATTACGATTTACGAAACTCTCATCACGTAATCGGTTTATCCTAAGTTATCAAGGACGTATATGACACTTATAAATCCTTGGTTATATAACACTGTCGATAACTGGAATATATTGAGTATTGGAGGATTAAAATTAAGTTCCCTTGTAAGATAATCGCGTTAACACCGTTTCCGAGGGTGCCCGTTTAATTTCTTAGAGGAAGAAAGACAACTCGTGGTACATACATCTAGCTGTGAGTGTCGCAGTACTTAGTTTGGTACTGAATTTGACGATGGTTTCTCGGATCACTCTGTGTAGCCGGATGAAAGTGTTGGTAATGAGTGATACATTGAATACAATCGTGTATTATTTGTGAAATGCTATTTGGAATAAATCTGGTTATAGGTCCATGTGGCGAAGTTACCACATTTGAGTATTTACATCGACTTCTGTATAATCTGCAAGGTTATATAGAGTTTACCAGTAGTCCTATGTTACATCAACTATATAACCTACAAGCGCCTTTACATGTGAGTCATATATTATTTCGGGCGATTGGAAGGCCAAAAAAAATGTCTGTTTAGGGTTACCCGACCAACCCTAATTTTTTTACCCCCGACCCTATTTTTTCCCACTTTTTTAAGAAAAATAAAAACACATTAAAAAGTCTGGATTGCGATCTCAGACTCCGGTTCCGGCCATCATTTTAGAGTGAAAGACAAAAAATCCTATTAACCGACCGACCCTATTTTTTGCCATTGTAACCCTAAACAGACCTTTTTTTGCCTAATGATCCGATTAACACCGTCCACAATCGATACACTTTGGGAAAATGTTATAAAACTAAATTTTAGTTGCTTATAAACAAAATTTTTGCACCAAAAAAGTACAAAGTGTCACACGCACGCTCTTCGTTCACGCACGCAACACGTTGCTAACACTGCAGACCGCCATATCCTAGTTATTTATTTATAACTAATCTAATCATGTATGTAGAAGAAAAAAATATGTTCATGCTAACAAAATTATATTAAAACATATCAATTATGTACATGGCTAGGATATAATAAATTTCTGGTTATTACACCAAAAGACTGTGGCTTTAAAGGAGCCTTGAGAGGACATCTTTGATTTCAGATGTAATATGAGATAGTCCAGGGGTGTAGAGATCGTTTGCAAGTGATCGGAACCCCTGGAGTAAAACGAATTTATGTTCTCGGCATACTATACCTTTCGACCACTGTTTTCTGTCAAAGTCTTTTGAGCTACAATATTGCAGCTACCCTTGGATCGAGGATAAAAAAAAATGGTGTAACGTCAAGTACACTATGTTAGGTTCATATATATATTTCTTAATCAATACACAGTCTTGACCAAGCCTTCAAAATAAAAATGAACACGTGCAGTTCATAACCAATAAGCTGATCCGGAAACCACCTCACCGACACACAGTATAGTGTCGAAATTTAGAGAGCGCCTAAGCGCCTGAATGACATTGATGATGTGAACGTGTTGACGTTTCAGAAGTTGCACCTGCTTCCCTTATTGTTTATTGTCGTCCCGGCATCGACCCCAATATTCAACGATATGTAGGACACTGAACGAAGACATGCTTTTGAAAAGTTCCATAACTTTATTTTTGGTTTTTCTTTTTTTCACTCCAATCAATGGTGGTTTGTATTCCCCATCTGACGACGTTGTGATTCTAACGGATGAGAATTTCGCACAAAATGTATTTTCTGTACAAAACGCGTGGATAATAGAATTTTACAACAGCTGGTGTGGACATTGTAAGAGATTTGCTCCTGTATGGAAGTCAATCGCTACAGATGTCAAAGGTAAAGGAAACAATCATGTAATATAAGATTATCTAGCTTTTACAAAACTACATTGAACAGTAAGAGTTGTACTGTATGTGTCATATTTTATTTTATTTTTTTCTGTCCAAGTTAAAGAGCATGTCATACTTTTTCATAGTATCCTGTTCTTAAATTGACTAAGTTGCCTATTGATAATGCATTTGAATATTGAAATTGTATAGATAGGATATCCCAAAAAAGAACAAAAGCATCTCGGATGCTAGCCTAAGTTAGTTAGACTAAGACTTCAGACACTATGACAGATAGATGTCTGGTGTAGGGCCAGAGCATACTACTATATGATATCATGGAATTCGCTGATAATATTGGTATCGGTCCAGGTTATTTCCTATATATATTCAGACTGCTTACAAAGCAATTACACCAGAGAAGGGCCAATTACTTTGGTCTTTTCTACAAATGAATACTTTATCTGATTATAGCAATCTGTCCAGATTTGAGGCAATTTGTATATTATGAGAAAATAGCAACGATAAGGTGACCAATAGAAATCATTACCTTGTCTATTAATGTAACCTGTTACCAGCTGTCTTCATAATACAGACCATAAGTCTCTATGTCCTGTCACATTTGATACTTTCACTTTGGTTAGGTTGTGAAAACAGCTAGGGTTAAATTTCAAATCATGATGATTCCAGAAACTGTTCAGTCTACCCTTGACTTTGTTGATATCTTCTGCATCAACAACATTATCTTGTAATGTACGTATTTCAGGTGTTTATGACACATTGGGAAAAGTTATATTTCCTAATGGCCTGTCTACAATAATTCTTTAATAACTTATATCTATTCCCACACATCAGCGTTCTTTGGTTGTCGCTAGAAAGATTTTCACGGTCACATTGATCTATTTCCTGGATTATTCTAAAACATTCAACCATATATCCATGGAGTCGTCTATATTCCAGTGGAGAGATTCCTAAATCCAACAGTCGTTAGTAGTATGACTTGTGAGCTATGTTTTTGACTAGTTTAGTAGTGTGGCATTGGACTCTTTTCAAGGATTCAAGCTGGTGAAGCGTATTTAAGGTGTGATGGAATAAGCAATTTGTATAGTTGTATGAAGATTTTTCTGTCCATATCCAAGGGTTGCTAAGGAAATGATAACTAATGATGTGATAAAAAAAGCTGGAAAGCAGTGGAAATTTCATGTTTTTTCTATTAAGTATTGAAGAAAAGAATCCATCATGGATCTGTCAAGTGGACAAGGATCAATATCTCAACCCGACTATCAGTGGTGTACATGTTTACATTTCAGGATGGCAGACTGTTATCAGAGTAGGTGCCATTGACTGTTCTACAACAGAAAACCTGGAGATATGTAGGAACTACAACATAAAAGGATACCCGACAATGCGGGTAAATACTTTTATATGTTTTTTGATAAAAAACTTACTACTTTACTTGAAGTACACAAAGTAACAAAGTTCTCTACTCTCTAAAAATAGGATTTTTGGGGTGTAGATACACATCTACAGAAGATGTAATTGCAAATTTTTGAATTTTGTGAGTACATTTTTAATACAACGCGACTAGCGGTTGTATTAATGCTATCCGGTTTACTATTGATGTGTAAGACTGAGTAGGACTTGCCCTACAATGACATATAGTGGTGACCTCTTGAACCATTTCATTCATAAACTTCCATTCATAAATTCCCTATTCATTGAATAATATTCCTTTGGACCAATCGGTAGTCATGGGAAGACTGCCTTCTGATTGGTAGAATACACAGAGTGTGTATAGAATACACAGAGTTTTATATAATACACAGCCCATCTAGGTCAACTGTTGCCTACTGGTGACTCCTCTGTCCAACTTACATAATCTCTGTTAATGATAACTTACTATAGAGCTAAGGCTTATAGACAGAAGAGTTTTAAAGTAAACTAATCATATGCCCTTTTTCTGTACTTTAAAATAATGTTTTTAAATGAATGTTAAACACAGATCTGAGGTAAAGGCAAAATAATGTATAAGGCTGTCCTCATATGTGCATGGTTTTACCAAAATAAGTGTATGTGCAACATAAAAAAAATGATATTTAACCCTTAGGCTGCTGCAATGGTTTGTATAGTAATGGCTCTCAGTGCTGCATTAATTTTGTAAAATCCAGGGAAATGATAACTTAATTATAAATGATTATATCTTGAAAACTATTTGCATTATGTGAATAAAAGTTATATGAAAATTGTTTGTTATTGCCTGTAGTTTATATTGATGTTGTTTATTCCGCAAATATACTTCTCGTTAAGCATACAGGTAACAATACAGGTGACTAAAGGTAAAAATATTAGGTTGTATCAAATAATAACAAGAAAACTCAATTAAAATTATGAAATAAAACCAATTTAATAGAGTAACCTTAGTATTAAGAAGCATATGACTTCATTTGGTTATTAAGTCTTTGAAAAAATCCAGGTAAAAACTTCTAAAACTAATTAATATTCACAAACAAAATCTTGATAATTGTTCATGAAGGAAAGAAGCTAGTTTCCTGTTTAATTTCTGGTCTATCATCACATAGTGTATGCATTTGCATTATGCACCACATATTATCTCTATCTTAGACCAAGTTACCCTTAAAAGTATTGTTATAGCTCAGGTGAGTCCAGGTAAGTCATTTTCAGTCAGGTGAAAGTTAATTAGACAATATAACTAGAAAACGATCCTAAACAATTTCTGAAAAATTGTTTTTCAAATGCATCATGACTTGACCAACAGTGGTGTAAATCACTTAATCTGGATAAAACCCATAGCCGTTATCAACGTAAAAGAAACACCTGCATCTCATAAAACGTAATCCCAGTGTCATTTTTCGTTCATGTTTTCTTTCAACATGCCGGTCATTGACGGTAAACTTCGTGTAGATAATATAAACAAATTTGTGTGAACAACTATATTTTCTATATTGTAATCATCCAAAAATGCTTTTAAAAGCAACTAGTTTACATTTATTCATGTTGTGCATTAATTTCAAGTTCAACTCGCCTGTGAAAGTCAATCTTGTCGTCTGTCAACACGGCAGCCGGCCGCGTGGGGGGCTGCCTCATGTTCTGTGTTGGCATCGGGCACACACTTATTTATAGGAGAAATTAAAATAATTTTGCCTTCTATTGGATCCCAATCTAAAGTATCTGACCCTTCAAATTTACTTTCAACTTCTGACACATCGCTAGCAAAGAACTGTTGTACACGTTCTTCATCACTTCGATCTATCGGAGCGGCCATTTTGACGAGTCAGTATACCATTCGAATTCCTCCACACCTGTGGTTATTTTTAGGGTATAATCCCGAGAATATCGAATGTAATTACACTAGAACCAATCGGAAGCATTCTACTTTCATTTTCAGTCATAATTTTAGCAACAGGAGGGAGATTTGACGATCGGACCGCCGGTTGAAAACTCGGAGTCAAAAAACGTCTTTTTACGCGTGTAGCACTGAGGGCCATTTAAACCAACGCGTATATAGTCGCGTGTAGCAGTCTAAGGGTTAAAGGATACAAACTCATTTTAATGAAGACTTTTGTTTTCTTTGTAATTTTTATGTAGGAACTTTAATTAAGAAAAATGTCAAACAAAACATGTATTTTCTGTGATCAGTTGAATGTTCTTGAAATAATTGATATCAAAGTCTTTATAATATGGTTTATATATTTTGATTTTGGAAATTTATTTGATTTCATTTTATTTTTCTGTTTCTGCTGCGTTGTATTTGCAGTACTTTGAGTACTTTGATTTGCAGTATTAGTTCAGATTCATTCTGTATTAAACTATTGTCCATGACCAATATAAGGCTGCATTGACCTCCCCAGACATTATTGTACACTATTCATAAATGAATGTATTTACTTCTTGTTTCTATATATATAGCTACTGCCCCCACACTCCTCCAAGAATGAATCTGGTGTTGAATTCCATGATCAGGACCCAAAAATGTTGAAAGCACAAATGGTGGAGTTTGTTACTGAAGTCAACAAACATTTAGCAATAGACTTTTGGCCAAACCTTCAACCACTAGAGTAAGTGCACTCTTCTTATTACTACATTTCATTGTTTATTCTTATAAATACACACAAAAATGTACATACATGTATATATTGTTAATTGACTTCCCAATGTGACCTTTACAATTTGACCTAAAGTTTAAACCTGGGTTATCTTAGATAGTATTCATAGTTGGTGTTTAATCAATGCATTGTATACAGATGATTTTGCTTCATATAATACAGCTGTACCTGCACTGTTGGCTATGCACCATAACACAGGGTATTATAAACATATGTCAATATATATAAAGCATGTTCACCTAACTGTGTTCATGTATATGACACAGCGTTTATTTTTTAATAATTTTTTATGTAAATATTCGTGTCATTTGCGAAATTGACACCATTTTAAGACCAGGAATCATGAAATTATGCCCAACTATTCGCAAAAAATGTCTTTTGAAATAGATGAGTTCTCAAAATGAAGCACTGTATTTGACCCAATAAGCAACCAAATGCCTATAAGCCTCCATCTTCCTTTCTGAGGCCTCAATTTCAATTGCCCGTGCTGGGCATAAATGAAGATCAAAACTACACATTTTTTAAATGTCCTGGGTACTTATTGGGTTGATTACGGTACATACACTAATGTACTCAGATTACAGTACATACACTAATGTACTCAGATTACGGTACATACACTAATGTACTCAGATTACGGTACATACACTAATGTACTCAGATTACAGATTACGGTACATACACTAATGTACTCAGATTACGGTACATACACTAATGTACTCAGATTACGGTACATACACTAATGTACTCAGATTACGGTACATACACTAATGTACTCAGATTACGATTACGGTACATACACTAATGTACTCAGATTACGGTACATACACTAATGTACTCAGATTACGGTACATACACTAATGTACTCAGATTACGGTACATACACTAATGTACTCAGATTACGGTACATACACTAATGTACTCAGATTACGGTACATACACTAATGTACTCAGATTACGGTACATACACTAATGTACTCAGATTACGGTACATACACTAATGTACTCAGATTACGGTACATACACTAATGTACTCAGATTACGGTACATACACTAATGTACTCAGATTACGGTACATACACTAATGTACTCAGATTACGGTACATACACTAATGTACTCAGATTACGGTACATACACTAATGTACTCAGATTACGGTACATACACTAATGTACTCAGATTACGGTACATACACTAATGTACTCAGATTACGGTACATACACTAATGTACTCAGATTACGGTACATACACTAATGTACTCAGATTACGGTACATACACTAATGTACTCAGATTACGGTACATACACTAATGTACTCAGATTACGGTACATACACTAATGTACTCAGATTACGGTACATACACTAATGTACTCAGATTACGGTACATACACTAATGTACTCAGATTACGGTACATACACTAATGTACTCAGATTACGGTACATACACTAATGTACTCAGATTACGGTACATACACTTATGTACTCACAAAATATAAGTGATTAACACTGTTACAGGTCACTTGAGCATATCTGGGGTGAAGCCAAAGACCATCACAAACATGTGGCCCTTATTTTTGAGGAGGAATATTCCGATACTGGAAGAGAGGTAAGGCGGATTATTTGCTGCCATTGGATTTGGCATCGTTGTCTCATCTTTCTCGGCTGATATCAAAGTATCAAATCCAATCCTACATTTACTCCCCTTGTGTAGTGAAGTGATACATACTTCTCCCTTACTTGACAGTGTTACTTGACAGTTATTAAGAAAAAAAAAGAAAACCCTGTCTTTTACCAGGGTAGGAAAAAGACAGCTCATATGCTCTAGACATCAATACATGCACAACTTGAATCATTGTCAATTACATCATAATTTTGACACATTGTGATGTCCATGTGATATAAACGGCACTATGAAAATGTTTCTTTACTTCTAGATTTTCACAATTTTTCGTTAAAGTATGGAAGAAAAAATGATCAAATGTGGGTTTGTCAGGTGGACAGGGATATCTCTACTCTCGTGAAAGATATTGGCTATCAACCCTCTCATGTTTTGGGTTGACCAGACAATTTTTTTACTTGAGTTGATAGAGATATCCCTGTTGACCCAACAGACCCATATATAAGATTTCTGTGTATACAATGTATATTTGTGTAGGTGATACTAGATATGAGTGGCTACAGGGATATCCTCTATATATACAATGTGTATATGTGTAGGTGATACTAGATATGAGTGGCTACAAGGATATCCTCTATATATACAATGTATATTTGTGTAGGTGATACTAGATATGAGTGGCTACAGGGATATCCTCTATATATACAATGTGTATATGTGTAGGTGATACTAGATATGAGTGGCTACAGGGATATCCTCTATATATACAATGTGTATTTGTGTAGGTGATACTAGATATGAGTGGCTACAAGGATATCCTCTATATATACAGTGTATATTTGTGTAGGTGATACTAGATATGAGTGGCTACAGGGATATCCTCTATATATACAATGTGTATATGTGTAGGTGATACTAGATATGAGTGGCTACAAGGATATCCTCTATATATACAATGTATATTTGTGTAGATGATACTAGATATGAGTGGCTACAGGGATATCCTCTATATATATAATGTATATTTGTGTAGGTGATACTAGATATGAGTGGCTACAGGGATATCCTCTATATATATGATGTGTATATGTGTAGGTGATACTAGATATGAGTGGCTACAGGGATATCCTCTATATATACAATGTATATTTGTGTAGGTGATACAAGATATGAGTGGCTACAGGGATATCCTCTATATGTACAATGTATATTTGTGTAGAAGATACTAGATATGAGTGGCTACAGGGATATCCTCTATATAAACAATGTATATATGTGTAGGTGATACTAGATATGAGTGGCTACAGGGATATCCTCTATATAAACAATGTATATTTGTGTAGGTGATACTAGATATGAGTGGCTACAGGGATATCTCCTCTATATACACAATGTATATTTGTGTAGGTGATACTAGATATGAGTGGCTACAAGGATATCCTCTATATAAACAATGTATATTTGTGTAGGTGATACTAGATATGAGTGGCTACAGGGATATCCTCTATATATATATATTTGTGTAGGTGATACTAGATATGAGTGGCTAGAGGGATATCCTCTATATATACAATGTGTATATGTGTAGGTGATACTAGTTATGAGTGGCTACAGGGATATCCTCTATATATACAATGTATATTTGTGTAGGTGATACTAGATATGAGTGGCTACAGGGATATCCTCTATATATACAATGTATATTTGTGTAGGTGATACTAGATATGAGTGGCTACAGGGATATCCTCTATATATATGATGTATATTTGTGTAGGTGATACTAAATATGAGTGGCTACAGGGATATCCTCTATATAAATGATGTGTATATGTGTAGGTGATACTAGATATGAGTGGCTACAGGGATATCCTCTATATACACAATGTATATTTATGTAGGTGATACTAGATATTAGTGGCTACAGGGATATCCTCTATATATACAATGTATATTTGTGTTGGTGATTCTAAATATGGGTGGCTACAGGGATATCCTCTAGGGCTGCCGCGATAAGGCAGAAGCGTACCACGATATATTGCGATACACAACAACTGTATTGTGATATGTATTGCAATATTTTGACCTTAACATATGTGTTGTCTATTTTGTATATATTCCATAATAAAAACACCCATTACATTATACAAACATACAGTGCTATGTTATGTAGTTTTACATCGATTTGAACCATGTTGTTGAGTAACAAAAATGTTCAAATGTGTTCTTGTTTTAAAAAAATACGAGTCTGTTTGTGAAAACGCTAGGCTAACTGTTACAGACGATCGTAACCTAATAATGCAATAACTAAACATGATAGTGTCTGCAAATATTTACACTTTTGAACCTAAATGATGAACAAATTTACGTACAATTGTCCTGGCAAAATAAGCTTACGATCGTGATTAAACTTCAAAGGGCTGACCGGCTTGCAGTGTTGTTTTGACACGTGTAGGAAATCGAAAATGGCGGCGGACGATGAAGCCTGAAAAAGCTGGCAAAATCCCTGCAGCCATGTATTCACCGGGCCTTAAATGTGTTTAGAGAATTAGATGTTCCGGTATTGTTGATTGATGGAGCGAATCAGCTTGATAATATTTCAGAAACTAGCCTAATGTCATATTGTTTATATTCAACGTCATGCAAATGTTTGAATCATTTGAACATTATACACGTTAGTTACAAACATTTGACCGACATCTGAATCGAATGAAAACGAAAAGGATACCCACATGGCTTCATATTATCGGAAAGGAAAACAAATACAACTTGCTGGTTTTGTTTTAATGACAGGACAATTATATCAAATTAATGAAATTATGATACTAAGAAAATATATCGTAAAAAACCGGTACAGGTAAACTGTATCGCGGTACAATATTTTTTGGTGGTGTATTGCAATACCCCAATATACCGGTGAACCGCGGCAGCCCTAATATCCTCTATATATACAATGTATATATGTGTAGGTGATACTAGATATGAGTGGCTACAGGGATATCCTCTATATATATGATGTGTATATGTGTAGGTGATACTAGATATGAGTGGCTACAGGGATATCCTCTATATATACAATGTATATTTGTGTAGGTGATACAAGATATGAGTGGCTACAGGGATATCCTCTATATATACAATGTATATTTGTGTAGAAGATACTAGATATGAGTGGCTACAGGGATATCCTCTATATAAACAATGTATATATGTGTAGGTGATACTAGATATGAGTGGCTACAGGGATATCCTCTATATAAACAATGTATATTTGTGTAGGTGATACTAGATATGAGTGGCTACAGGGATATCCTCTATATACACAATGTATATTTGTGTAGGTGATACTAGATATGAGTGGCTACAAGGATATCCTCTATATAAACAATGTATATTTGTGTAGGTGATACTAGATATGAGTGGCTACAGGGATATCCTCTATATATACAATGTATATTTGTGTAGGTGATACTAGATATGAGTGGCTACAGGGATATCCTCTATATATACAATGTATATTTGTGTAGGTGATACTAGATATGAGTGGCTACAGGGATATCCTCTATATATACATTGTATATTTGTGTAGGTGATACTAGATATGAGTGGCTAGAGGGATATCCTCTATATATACAATGTGTATATGTGTAGGTGATACTAGTTATGAGTGGCTACAGGGATATCCTCTATATATACAATGTATATTTGTGTAGGTGATACTAGATATGAGTGGCTACAGGGATATCCTCTATATATACAATGTATATTTGTGTAGGTGATACTAGATATGAGTGGCTACAGGGATATCCTCTATATATATGATGTATATTTGTGTAGGTGATACTAAATATGAGTGGCTACAGGGATATCCTCTATATAAATGATGTGTATATGTGTAGGTGATACTAGATATGAGTGGCTACAGGGATATCCTCTATATACACAATGTATATTTATGTAGGTGATACTTGATATTAGTGGCTACAGGGATATCCTCTATATATACAATGTATATTTGTGTAGGTGATACTAGATATGAGTGGCTACAGGGATATCCTCTATATATATGATGTATATTTGTGTAGGTGATACTAGATATGAGTGGCTACAGGGATATCCTCTATATATACAATGTATATTTGTGTAGGTGATACTAGATATGGGTGGCTACAGGGATATCCTCTATATAAACAATGTATATTTGTGTAGGTGATACTAGATATGAGTGGCTACAGGGATATCCTCTATATATATGATGTATATTTGTGTAGGTGATACTAGATATGAGTGGCTACAGGGATATCCTCTATATAAACAATGTATATATGTGTAGGTGATACTAGATATGAGTGGCTACAGGGATATCCTCTATATAAACAATGTATATTTGTGTAGGTGATACTAGATATGAGTGGCTACAGGGATATCCTCTATATAAACAATGTATATTTGTGTAGGTATCCTCTATATAAACAATGGATATTTGTGTAGGTGATACTAGATATGAGTGGCTACAGGGATATCCTCTATATACACAATGTATATTTGTGTAGGTGATACTAGATATGAGTGGCTACAAGGATATACTTCTGAGACGGGCCCTGAAACCACTCATGATCAAGTTTGGAATCAACTATTTCCCTTCTCTGTACCTTCTGGATGCGAATGGGATGTACAAACAGCTGGCTGAGTGAGTATACAACTTGTGTTTAACTCTACAATCCCAATAGAAATTTGATACCTGTACAAATTATCAATCATTAAAAATCATCTTTAAAAACAAATATTTGAATGATTTACTGTAAACAGCACTTACTATTTTGCAATAGATATATCAAATCCATGTCAAAGAGATTGACTTTCAGATTTGAAAATTTATTGAAATACCTTGTAAGATAATTGAAGTAGATGGTAATATTGGTGATAACATTTTATGATTTTACCTCAATCATAAGATTTGCACAATTAAACCCCATGCGCAAAAATGTGCTTATATTCTAGATTATTTTTTTGTGTTTTTGCTATGTGTAGGAAGGGAGCAACAAGGGAACACTTTAGGGATGCATTGCTAAGTATTCGTGGAGGACAGGAATCGGTGGAATATGTTGATAAGGGGGACCAATCAGAGCATCTAGTGGAAGAACTGCAGGACAAGGACGATGGCGAACAGTTGCATGTCACAACAAGGTAGTTGGGCATTTTATTTTTCACAGTAGATACATATTATTTGAATGAGGTTAAATACGGTGTAGGGTTAAACTCGTACTTTTACTGATATTTAAAATTGACCATAATCAGTATTATTGTCCTGTTAGCCATATTGGATATGGCGCCCATCTTGGAAAAACATTACTTGGCACCATATCAAAAATTATTCGGGTTATGATGTTCTATATTCTTGCAAATTTCATGCTTTTTCTACAAAACCCACAAATTTTTTGATAGATGCACCATTCTGCCAGACTAAGGGAACTTCTTTAGAAATATTACTAAAATCAATAACAAGGAGACAATATTTGAAAATTAAGAATGGTGTCAATATTCCTCTTTGTGTTGATGCAACATGATTTTGAAGACAACAATTTGTCTGTTTTGCCAACTTATTTCCCCAGCTTTGTTGTAGACTGGGTGTGTATATTTCCTTGACTTTGTTGTAGACTGGGTGTGTATATTTCCTAGACTTTGTTGTAGACTGGGTGTGTATATGACCTTGACTTTGTTGTAGGCTGGGTGTGTATATTTCCTTGACTTTGTTGTAGACTGGGTGTGTATATTTCCTTGACTTTGTTGTAGACTGGGTGTGTATATTTCCTTGACTTTGTTGTAGACTGGGTGTGTATATTTCCCCAGCTTTGTTGTAGACTGGGTGTGTATATGACCTTGACTTTGTTGTAGGCTGGGTGTGTATATTTCCTTGACTTTGTTGTAGACTGGGTGTGTATATTTCCTTGACTTTGTTGTAGACTGGGTGTGTATATTTCCTTGACTTTGTTGTAGACTGGGTGTGTATATTTCCTTGACTTTGTTGTAGACTGGGTGTAGACTGGGTGTGTATATTTCCTTGACTTTGTTGTAGACTGGGTGTGTATATTTCCTTGACTTTGTTGTAGACTGGGTGTGTATATTTCCTTGACTTTGTTGTAGACTGGGTGTGTATATTTCCTTGACTTTGTTGTAGACTGGGTGTGTATATTTCCTTGACTTTGTTGTAGACTGGGTGTGTATATTTCCTTGACTTTGTTGTAGACTGGGTGTGTATATTTCTGACTTTGTTGTAGACTGGGTGTGTATATTCCTGTGACTGGGTTGTGTGTATATTTCCTTGACTTTGTTGTAGACTGGGTGTGTATATTTCCTTGACTTTGTTGTAGACTGGGTGTGTATATTTCCTTGACTTTGTTGTAGACTGGGTGTGTATATTTCCTTGACTTTGTTGTAGACTGGGTGTGTATATGACCTTGACTTTGTTGTAGACTGGGTGTGTATATTTCCTTGACTTTGTTGTAGACTGGGTGTGTATATTTCCTTGACTTTGTTGTAGACTGGGTGTGTATATTTCCTTGACTTTGTTGTAGACTGGGTGTGTATATTTCCTTGACTTTGTTGTAGACTGGGTGTAGACTGGGTGTGTATATTTCCTTGACTTTGTTGTAGACTGGGTGTGTATATTTCCTTGACTTTGTTGTAGACTGGGTGTGTATATTTCCTTGACTTTGTTGTAGACTGGGTGTGTATATTTCCTTGACTTTGTTGTAGACTGGGTGTGTATATTTCCTTGACTTTGTTGTAGACTGGGTGTGTATATTTCCTTGACTTTGTTGTAGACTGGGTGTGTATATTTCCTTGACTTTTGTTGTAGACTGGGTGTGTATATTTCCTTGACTTTGTTGTAGACTGGGTGTGTATATTTCCTTGACTTTGTTGTAGACTGGGTGTGTATGTTTCCTTGACTTTGTTGTAGACTGGGTGTGTATATTTCCTTGACTTTGTTGTAGACTGGGTGTGTATATTTCCTTGACTTTGTTGTAGACTGGGTGTGTATATTTCCTTGACTTTGTTGTAGACTGGGTGTGTATATTTCCTTGACTTTGTTGTAGACTGGGTGTGTATATTTCCTTGACTTTGTTGTAGACTGGGTGTGTATATTTCCTTGACTTTGTTGTAGACTGGGTGTGTATATTTCCTTGACTTTGTTGTAGACTGGGTGTGTATATTTCCTTGACTTTGTTGTAGACTGGGTGTGTATATTTCCTTGACTTTGTTGTAGACTGGGTGTGTATATTTCCTTGACTTTGTTGTAGACTGGGTGTGTATATTTCCTTGACTTTGTTGTAGACTGGGTGTGTATATTTCCTTGACTTTGTTGTAGACTGGGTGTGTATATTTCCTTGACTTTGTTGTAGACTGGGTGTGTATATTTCCTTGACTTTGTTGTAGACTGGGTGTGTATATGACCTTGACTTTTGTTGTAGACTGGGTGTGTATATTTCCTTGACTTTGTTGTAGACTGGGTGTGTATGTTTCCTTGACTTTGTTGTAGACTGGGTGTGTATATTTCCTTGACTTTGTTGTGTAGACTGGGTGTGTATATTTCCTTGACTTTGTTGTAGACTGGGTGTGTATATTTGCTTGACTTTGTTGTAGACTGGGTGTAGACTGTTTCCTTGACTTTGTTGTAGACTGGGTGTGTATATTTCCTTGACTTTGTTGTAGACTGGGTGTGTATATTTCCTTGACTTTGTTGTAGACTGGGTGTGTATATTTCCTTGACTTTGTTGTAGACTGGGTGTGTATATTTCCTTGACTTTGTTGTAGACTGGGTGTGTATATTTCCTTGACTTTGTTGTAGACTGGGTGTGTATATTTCCTTGACTTTGTTGTAGACTGGGTGTGTATATTTCCTTGACTTTGTTGTAGACTGGGTGTGTATATTTCCTTGACTTTGTTGTAGACTGGGTGTGTATATTTCCTTGACTTTGTTGTAGACTGGGTGTGTATATTTCCTTGACTTTGTTGTAGACTGGGTGTGTATATATTCCTTGACTTTGTTGTAGACTGGGTGTGTATATTTCCTTGACTTTGTTGTAGACTGGGTGTGTATATTTCCTTGACTTTGTTGTAGACTGGGTGTGTATATTTCCTTGACTTTGTTGTAGACTGGGTGTGTATATTTCCTTGACTTTGTTTGTTGACTTTGTTGTAGACTGGGTGTGTATATTTCCTTGACTTTTGTTGTAGACTGGGTGTGTATATTTCCTTGACTTTGTTGTAGACTGGGTGTGTATATTTCCTTGACTTTGTTGTAGACTGGGTGTGTATATTTCCTTGACTTTGTTGTAGACTGGGTGTGTATATTTCCTTGACTTTGTTGTAGACTGGGTGTGTATATTTCCTTGACTTTGTTGTAGACTGGGTGTGTATATTTCCTTGACTTTGTTGTAGACTGGGTGTGTATATTTCCTTGACTTTGTTGTAGACTGGGTGTGTATATTTCCTTGACTTTGTTGTAGACTGGGTGTAGACTGGGTGTGTATATTTCCTTGACTTTGTTGTAGACTGGGTGTGTATATTTCCTTGACTTTGTTGTAGACTGGGTGTGTATATTTCCTTGACTTTGTTGTAGACTGGGTGTGTATATTTCCTTGACTTTGTTGTAGACTGGGTGTGTATATTTCCTTGACTTTGTTGTAGACTGGGTGTGTATATTTCCTTGACTTTGTTGTAGACTGGGTGTGTATATTTCCTTGACTTTGTTGTAGACTGGGTGTGTATATTTCCTTGACTTTGTTGTAGACTGGGTGTGTATATTTCCTTGACTTTGTTGTAGACTGGGTGTAGACTGGGTGTGTATATTTCCTTGACTTTGTTGTAGACTGGGTGTAGACTGGGTGTGTATATTTCCTTGACTTTGTTGTAGACTGGGTGTGTATATTTCCTTGACTTTGTTGTAGACTGGGTGTGTATATTTCCTTGACTTTGTTGTAGACTGGGTGTGTATATTTCCTTGACTTTGTTGTAGACTGGGTGTGTATATTTCCTTGACTTTGTTGTAGACTGGGTGTGTATATTTCCTTGACTTTGTTGTAGACTGGGTGTGTATATTTCCTTGACTTTGTTGTAGACTGGGTGTGTATATTTCCTTGACTTTGTTGTAGACTGGGTGTGTATATTTCCTTGACTTTGTTGTAGACTGGGTGTGTATATTTCCTTGACTTTGTTGTAGACTGGGTGTGTATATGACCTTGACTTTGTTGTAGACTGGGTGTGTATATTTCCTTGACTTTGTTGTAGACTGGGTGTGTATATTTCCTTGACTTTGTTGTAGACTGGGTGTGTATATTTCCTTGACTTTGTTGTAGACTGGGTGTGTATATTTCCTTGACTTTGTTGTAGACTGGGTGTGTATATTTCCTTGACTTTGTTGTAGACTGGGTGTGTATATTTCCTTGACTTTGTTGTAGACTGGGTGTGTATATTTCCTTGACTTTGTTGTAGACTGGGTGTGTATATTTCCTTGACTTTGTTGTAGACTGGGTGTGTATATTTCCTTGACTTTGTTGTAGACTGGGTGTGTATATTTCCCAGCTTTGTTGTAGACTGGGTGTGTATATTTCCTTGACTTTGTTGTAGACTGGGTGTGTATATTTCCTTGACTTTGTTGTAGACTGGGTGTGTATATTTCCTTGACTTTGTTGTAGACTGGGTGTGTATATTTCCTTGACTTTGTTGTAGACTGGGTGTGTATATTTCCTTGACTTTGTTGTAGACTGGGTGTAGACTGGGTGTGTATATTTCCTTGACTTTGTTGTAGACTGGGTGTGTATATTTCCTTGACTTTGTTGTAGACTGGGTGTGTATATTTCCTTGACTTTGTTGTAGACTGGGTGTGTATATTTCCCTGACTTTGTTGTAGACTGGGTGTGTATATTTCCTTGACTTTGTTGTAGACTGGGTGTGTATATTTCCTTGACTTTGTTGTAGACTGGGTGTGTATATTTCCTTGACTTTGTTGTAGACTGGGTGTGTATATTTCCTTGACTTTGTTGTAGACTGGGTGTGTATATTTCCTTGACTTTGTTGTAGACTGGGTGTGTATATTTCCTTGACTTTGTTGTAGACTGGGTGTGTATATTTCCTTGACTTTGTTGTAGACTGGGTGTGTATATTTCCTTGACTTTGTTGTAGACTGGGTGTAGACTGGGTGTGTATATTTCCTTGACTTTGTTGTAGACTGGGTGTGTATATTTCCTTGACTTTGTTGTAGACTGGGTGTGTATATTTCCTTGACTTTGTTGTAGACTGGGTGTGTATATTTCCTTGACTTTGTTGTAGACTGGGTGTGTATATTTCCTTGACTTTGTTGTAGACTGGGTGTGTATATTTCCTTGACTTTGTTGTAGACTGGGTGTGTATATTTCCTTGACTTTGTTGTAGACTGGGTGTGTATATTTCCTTGACTTTGTTGTAGACTGGGTGTGTATATTTTCCTTGACTTTGTTGTAGACTGGGTGTGTATATTTCCTTGACTTTGTTGTAGACTGGGTGTGTATTCCTGACTTGTGTAGTGGTGTGTATTTTCCTTGACTTTGTTGTAGACTGGGTGTGTATATTTCCTTGACTTTGTTGTAGACTGGGTGTGTATATTTCCTTGACTTTGTTGTAGACTGGGTGTGTATATTTCCTTGACTTTGTTGTAGACTGGGTGTGTATATGATTTCCTTGACTTTGTTGTAGACTGGGTGTGTATATTTCCTTGACTTTGTTGTAGACTGGGTGTGTATATTTCCTAGACTTTGTTGTAGACTGGGTGTGTATATTTCCTTGACTTTGTTGTAGACTGGGTGTGTATATTTCCTTGACTTTGTTGTAGACTGGGTGTGTATATTTCCTTGACTTTGTTGTAGACTGGGTGTGTATATTTCCTTGACTTTGTTGTAGACTGGGTGTGTATATTTCCTTGACTTTGTTGTAGACTGGGTGTGTATATTTCCTTGACTTTGTTGTAGACTGGGTGTGTATATTTCCTTGACTTTGTTGTAGACTGGGTGTGTATATTTCCTTGACTTTGTTGTAGACTGGGTGTGTGTGTATATTTCCTTGACTTTGTTGTAGACTGGGTGTGTATATTTCCTTGACTTTGTTGTAGACTGGGTGTGTATATTTCCTTGACTTTGTTGTAGACTGGGTGTGTATATTTCCTTGACTTTGTTGTAGACTGGGTGTGTATATTTCCCTGACTTTGTTGTAGACTGGGTGTGTATATTTCCTTGACTTTGTTGTAGACTGGGTGTGTATATTTCCTTGACTTTGTTGTAGACTGGGTGTGTATATTTCCTTGACTTTGTTGTAGACTGGGTGTGTATATTTCCTTGACTTTGTTGTAGACTGGGTGTGTATATGACCTTGACTTTGTTGTAGACTGGGTGTGTATATTTCCTTGACTTTGTTGTAGACTGGGTGTGTATATTTCCTTGACTTTGTTGTAGACTGGGTGTGTATATTTCCTTGACTTTGTTGTAGACTGGGTGTGTATATTTCCTTGACTTTGTTGTAGACTGGGTGTGTATATTTCCTTGACTTTGTTGTAGACTGGGTGTGTATATTTCCTTGACTTTGTTGTAGACTGGGTGTGTATATTTCCTTGACTTTGTTGTAGACTGGGTGTGTATATTTCCTTGACGTTGTTGTAGACTGGGTGTGTATATTTCCTTGACGTTGTTGTAGACTTGGTGTAGACTGGGTGTGTATATTTCCTTGACTTTGTTGTAGACTGGGTGGGTATATTTCCTTGATTTTGATGTAGACTGTGTGTGTATATTTCTTAGACTTTGTTGTAGACTGGGTGTGTATGTTTCCTTGACTTTGTTGTAGACTGGGTGTGTATATTTCCTTGACTTTGTTGTAGACTGGGTGTGTATATTTCCTTGACTTTGTTGTAGACTGGGTGTGTATATTTCCTTGACTTTGTTGTAGACTGGGTGTGTATATGACCTTGACTTTGTTGTAGACTGGGTGTGTATATTTCCTTGACTTTGTTGTAGACTGGGTGTGTATATTTCCTTGACTTTGTTGTAGACTGGGTGTGTATATTTCCTTGACTTTGTTGTAGACTGGGTGTGTATATTTCCTTGACTTTGTTGTAGACTGGGTGTGTATATTTCCTTGACTTTGTTGTAGACTGGGTGTGTATATGACCTTGACTTTGTTGTAGACTGGGTGTGTATATGACCTTGACTTTGTTGTAGACTGGGTGTGTATATTTCCTTGACTTTGTTGTAGACTGGGTGTGTATATTTCCTTGACTTTGTTGTAGACTGGGTGTGTATATTTCCTTGACTTTGTTGTAGACTGGGTGTGTATATTTCCTTGACTTTGTTGTAGACTGGGTGTGTATATTTCCTTGACTGTGTGTGTATATTTCCTTGACTTTGTTGTAGACTGGGTGTGTATATTTCCTTGACTTTGTTGTAGACTGGGTGTGTGTATATTTCCTTGACTTTGTTGTAGACTGGGTGTGTATATTTCCTTGACTTTGTTGTAGACTGGGTGTGTATATTTCCTTGACTTTGTTGTAGACTGGGTGTGTATATTTCCTTGACTTTGTTGTAGACTGGGTGTGTATATTTCCTTGACTTTGTTGTAGACTGGGTGTGTATATTTCCTTGACTTTGTTGTAGACTGGGTGTGTATATTTCCTTGACTTTGTTGTAGACTGGGTGTGTATATTTCCTTGACTTTGTTGTAGACTGGGTGTGTATATTTCCTTGACTTTGTTGTAGACTGGGTGTGTATATTTCCTTGACTTTGTTGTAGACTGGGTGTGTATATTTCCTTGACTTTGTTGTAGACTGGGTGTGTATATTGACTTTGTTGTAGACTGGGTGTGTATATTTCCTTGACTTTGTTGTAGACTGGGTGTGTATATGACCTTGACTTTGTTGTAGACTGGGTGTGTATATTTCCTTGACTTTGTTGTAGACTGGGTGTGTATATTTCCTTGACTTTGTTGTAGACTGGGTGTGTATATTTCCTTGACTTTGTTGTAGACTGGGTGTGTATATTTCCTTGACTTTGTTGTAGACTGGGTGTGTATGTTTCCTTGACTTTGTTGTAGACTGGGTGTGTATATTTCGCCAGACTTTGTTGTAGACTGGGTGTGTATATTTCCTTGACTTTGTTGTAGACTGGGTGTGTATATTTCTTGTTGACTTTATGTTGTAGTTTGTTTAGACGGGTGTGTATATTTCCTTGACTTTGTTTGTAGACTGGGTGTGTATATTTCCTTGACTTTGTTGTAGACTGGGTGTGTATATTTCCTTGACTTTGTTGTAGACTGGGTGGTGTATATTTCCTTGACTTTGTTGTAGACTGGGTGTGTATATGACCTTGACTTTGTTGTAGACTGCGGTGTGTATATGACCTTGACTTTGTTGTAGACTGGGTGTGTATATTTCCTTGACTTTGTTGTAGACTGGGTGTGTATATATTTCCTTGACTTTGTTGTAGACTGGGTGTGTATATTTCCTTGACTTTGTTGTAGACTGGGTGTGTATATTTCCTTGACTTTGTTGTAGACTGGGTGTGTATATTTCCTTGACTTTGTTGTAGACTGGGTGTGTATATTTCCTTGACTTTGTTGTAGACTGGTGTGTATATTTCCTTGACTTTGTTGTAGACTGGGTGTGTATATTTCCTTGACTTTGTTGTAGACTGGGTGTGTATATTTCCTTGACTTTGTTGTAGACTTGGGTGTATATTTCCTGACTTTGTTGTAGACTGGGTTGTGGTATATTTCCTTGACTTTGTTGTAGACTGGGTGTTGTACTATTTCCTTGACTTTGTTGTAGACTGGTGTGTGTATATTTCCTTGACTTTGTTGTAGACTGGGTGTGTATATTTCTTGACTTTGTTGTATGACTGGGTGTGTATGTTTCCTTGACGAATTTGTTTGACCTTGACTAGACTGGGTGTGTATATGATTTCCTTGACTTTGTTGTAGACTGGGTGTGTATATATTTCCTTGACTTTGTTGTAGACTGGGTGTGTATATATTTCCTTGACTTTGTTGTAGACTGGGTGTGTATATTTCCTTGACTTTGTTGTAGACTGGGTGTGTATATTTCCTTGACTTTGTTGTAGACTGGGTGTGTAATGTTTCCTTGACTTTGTTGTAGACTGGGTGTGTATATTTCCTTGACTTTTGTTGTAGACTGGGTGTGTATATTTCTTCCTTGACTTTGTTGTAGGACTGGGTGTGTATATTTCGCTTGACTTTGTTGTGTAGACTGGGTAGGTGTGTATTTTTCGCCTTGACTTTGTTGTAGACTGGGTGTGTATATTTTCCCTGTCTTTGTTAGACTTTCCTTGACTTTGTTGTTAACTGGGTGTGTATATTTCCTTGACTTTGTTGTAGACTGGTGTGTATGTTTCCTTGACTTTGTTGTAGACTGGGTGTGTATATTTCCTTGACTTTGTTGTAGACTGGGTGTGTATATTTCCTTGACTTTGTTGTAGACTGGGTGTGTATATCTTCCCGGACTTTGTTGTAGACTGGGTGTGTATATTTCCTTGACTTTGTTTGTAGACTTTTGATGGGTGTGTATATATTTCCTTGACTTTGTTGTAGACTGGGTGTGTATATTTCCTTGACTTTGTTGTAGACTGGGTGTGTATATTTCCTTGACTTGTTGTAGACTTGTAGACTGGGTGTGTATATTTCCTTGACTTATGTTGTAGACTGGGTGTATTCCCGACTTGTTTGTAGACTGTGTATATTTTTCCTCTGACTTTGTTTGTAGACTTGGGTGTGTATATTTCCTTGACTTTGTTTGTAGACTGGGTGTGTATATTTCTTGACTTTGTTGTGTAGACTGGGTGTGTATCTTTCCCTGACTTTGTTGTAGACTGGGTGACTGGGTACTGTATATTTCCTTGACTTTGTTGTAGACTGGGGTGTGTATATTTCCTGACTTTGTTGTAGACTGGGTGTGTATATGACCTGACTTTGTTGAGACTGGGTGTGTATATTTCCTTGACTTTGTTGTAGACTGGGTGTCGTATATTCCTTGACTTTGGTTGTAGGACTTGGGTGTGTATATTTGCACCTTGACTTTGTTGTAGGACTGGGTATGTATATTTTCCTTGACTTTGTTGTAGACTGGGTGTGTATATTTCCTTGACTTTGTTGTAGACTGGGTGTGTATATGAACCTTGACTTTGTTGTAGACTGGGTGTATATATTTCCTTGACTTTGTTGTAGACTGGGTGTGTATATTTCCTTGACTTTGTTGTAGACTGGGTGTGTATATTTCCTTGACTTTGTTGTAGACAGGTGTGTATATTTCCTATGACTTTCGTTGTAGCACTTGGACTGTGTGTAAATTTCCTTTTGTTGTAGACTGGGTGTGTATATTTCCTTGATGTTTGTGGTAGACTTGGTGTGTGTATATTTCCTTGACTTTGTTGTAGGACTGGGTGTGTATACTTGGATGTGTGTATTGTTATTTCCTAGACTTTGTTGTAGACTGGGTGTGTATATTTCCCTGACTTTGTTGTAGACTGGGTGTGTATATTTCCTTGACTTTGTTGTAGACTGGGTGTGTATATTTCCTTGACTTTGTTGTAGACTGGGTGTGTGTATATGACCTTGACTTTGTTGTAGACTGGGTGTGTATATGACCTTGACTTTGTTGTAGACTGGGTGTGTGTATATTTCCTTGACTTTGTTGTAGACTGGGTGTGTATATTTCCTTGACTTTGTTTGTAGACTGGGTGTGTATATTTCCTTGACTTTGTTGTAGACTGGGTGTGTATATTTCCTTGACTTTGTTGTAGTAGACTGGGTGTGTATATTTCCCTGACTTTGTTGTAGACTGGGTGTGTGTATAAGACCTTGACTTTGTTGTAGACTGGGTGTGTATATTTCCTTGACTTTGTTGTAGACTGGGTGTGTATATTTCCTTGACTTTTGTTGTAGACTGTGGTGTGTATATTTCCTTGACTTTGTTGTAGACTGGGTGTGTATATTTTCCTTGACTTTGTTGTAGACTGGGTGTGTATATTTCCTTGACTTTGTTGTAGACTGGGTGTGTATATTTCCTTGACTTTTGTTGTAGACTGGGTGTGTATATTTCCTTGACTTTGTTGTAGACTGGGTGTGTATATTTCCTTGACTTTGTTGTAGACTGGGTGTGTATATTTCCTTGACTTTGTTGTAGACTGGGTGTGTATATTTTTCTTGACTTTGTTGTAGACTGGGTGTGTGTATATTTCCTTGACTTTGTTGTAGACTGGGTGTGTATATTTCCTTGACTTTGTTGTAGACTGGGTGTATATATTTCCTTGACTTTGTTGTAGACTGGGTGTGTATAGATTTCCTTGATTTGTTGTAGACTGGGTGTAATGTATATTTCCTTGGGACTTTTGTTGTAGACTGGGTGTGTATATTTCCGCGATGACTTTGTTGTAGATGACTGGTGTGTAGATGGGTTTCCTTGACTTTGTTGTAGACTGGGGTGTGTATATATTTCCTTGACTTTGTTGTAGGACGGGTGTGTATATTTTTCGTTGACTTTGTTGTAGAACTGGGTGTGTATATTTCCTTGACTTTGTTGTAGACTGGGTGTGTATATTTCCTTGAGACTTGTTGTAGAACTGGGTGTGTATATTTGACCTGACATTTTAGTTGTAGACTGGGTGTGTAATATTGACCTTGACTTTGTTGTATGACTGGTGTGTGTATATTTCGTGCCAGCTGACGTTTTGTTGTAGACTCGTGGTGTGTATATTTCGCTTAGACTTTGTTGTAGACTGGGTGTGTATGTTTCTTGACTTTGTTGTAGACTGGGTGTGTATATTTCCTTGACTTTGTTGTAGACTTTGTGTGTATATGACCTTGACTTTTGTTGTAGACTGGTGTGTATATGAACTCGACACTTTGGGTGTGTGTATTTCCTTGACTTTGTATGTGTCATTGACTGGTGGTGTGTAGACTGGGTGTGTATATATTTCCTTGACTTTGTTGTAGACTGGTGAGACTGGGTGTGTATTTATTCCTTAGACTTTGTTGTTAGACTTGGTGTGTATATTTCCCTGACTTTGTTTTGTAGACTGGGTGTGTATATTATCCTTGACTTTGTTGTAGACTGGGTGGTGTATATTTCCTTGACATTGTTGTTTGGTAGACTGGGTGTGTGTATTTATTTCCTTGACTTTGTTGTAGACTGGGTGTGTAACTATTTCCTTGACTTTGTTGTAGACTGGGTGTGTATATTGGAGTGGTGAATGATTTCTTGAACTTTGTTGTAGACTGGGTGTGTATATTTCCCTTGACTTTGTTTGTAAGACTGGGTTGTATATTTCCTTGACTTTGTTGTAGGCTGGGTGTGTATATTTCCCTTGACTTTGTTGTAGATCTGGGTGTGTAATATTTCCTTGACTTGACATGTTGTAGACCTGGTGTGTGTATATTTCCTTGACTTTGTTGTAGACTGGGTGTGTATATTTTCTCAGCTTGGACTTTGTTGTAGACTTGGTGTGTGTATATTTCTCTTGAACTTTGTTGTATACTGTGGGTATATGTATACCTTGATTTTGTTGTAAGACTGTGTTGTAGACTGGGTGTGTTATATCCTTGACTTTGTATGTTCCTTGACATTGTGTAGAACTGGGTGTGTATATTTCCTTGACATTGTTTGTAAACTGGGTGTGTATGTTTCCTTGACTTTGTTGTTAGACCTGGGGGCTGTGTATGTTTCCTTGACTTTGTGGTAGACTGGACTGGTGTGTATATTTCCTTGACTTTGATGTAGACTGGGTGTGTATATGACCTTACCTTGACGATTTGTTTGTTAGACTATGTGTGGTACATATTTCCTTTGAACATTCTTGTAGACCTTGTTGTGTTTATTCTCCATGACTTTGGTTTGTAGACTGGGTTGTGAAATATTTCCTTGACTTTGCTGCTAGACTGCGGTTGTGTATATGGACCCTCCTGACTTTGTTGTTGAACTGGGTTGTGTTTATGAACCTGACTTTCGTTGTAGACCGGGTGTGTATATTTCCTTGACTTTGATGTATGATTGGGTGTGTAGATTTCCCTGACTGTTTTGTAGACTGGGTGGTGTATATTTTCCTGAACTTTGTTTGTTGACTGGTGTGTATATTTCGCCAGCTTTGTTGTAAGACTGGGTGTGTAACATTTCGCCAACTTTGTTTTAGACTGGTTTGTAAGTGACCTTTACTTTGTTGTTAACATGGTGTGTATATTTCCTTGACTTTGTTGTAGACTGGGTGTGTATGACCTCCTTGACTTTTGTTGTAGCACTGGGTGGGTATATTTTTCCTTTGACGTTGTTTGTTGTCTTGGGAGTGTATATTACCTTGACTTGGCGGTAACTTGGTGTAGAGACTGGGTAGTGTCTATTTGCCTTGGTCTTTGGTTGTAGAATGGGTGGGTGTATATCCATGATTTTGTAATGTAGATCTGTTGTGTGTGTATGTTTCTTAGACTTTAGGTATAGACTGGGTGGATTTAAGTTTTCCCTTGACTGATGTGGTAGACTAGGTGTTTATAGTTTCCTTGACTTTGTTGTAGACTGTGGTGGGTATATTACCTAGGTGTTTGTTGTAGACTGGGTGGGACTATGACCTTGAGGACATAGAAATGTAGGCGGGGTGTGCATGTTTCCTTGACTATTGTTTGTAGGCTGGGTGTGTATAATACCTTGAACTGTTGGTGCTAGTTGGGGTGCTATAAATTTGTCCTTGACCTTTGTTGAATGACATGGGTGTGTATAATTCCTTGACTTTGTTGTAGACTGGGTGTTGTATATTGACCTTGGACTTTGTTGTAGACTGGGTGTGATATATTTCCTAGACTTTTTGTTGTAGACTGGGTGTGTATATATCCCCAGACTTTGTTGTATACTGGGTGAGGTATATTTCCCGTGACTTGTTTTTAGATTGGGGTGTGTATATTTCGAACTGAATTTGTTGTTAGGATGGGTGTGGTATAAATCCTTGAATTTTGTTGTAGGACTTTGGTGTGTATTTGACCCTTGACTTTGTTTTGTAAGACTGGTGGTATATTTGCCTTGATTTTGATGTATACTAGTGTGTGTATAGTTTCCTAGTACTTTGTTGTAAACTGGGTGGGTTTGTATCATCCAATGGAACATTGCTGTAAGGACTGGGTGTGTATAGTTTTTCCCTGATCTTTGTTGTTGTACTGTGTGGTGTATATGACCTTGACTTTTGTTGTAACTGGGTGTGTATATGACCTTGACTTTAGTTGTAAGACCTGGGTGTGGTATATGACGCCGAGACTTTGTTTGTAGACTGGGTGTAGTATATGACCATGAGTTATGATTGTAGACTATGTGTGTACATATTTCCTTGAATTATGTATGTAGACTTGGTGTGTATATTTCCTTGTACTTTGTTGAAGGACTTGGATGTGGATAATTCCTTGACTTTGTCTTGTAAGACCCTGGGTTTGTATATTTCCTTTGACTTTGTTTGTAAACACTGGGTGTAGTATATTTCCCTGAAGTTGTTTGAAGACTTGGCTTTGTATATTTTCCTTGACGTTGTTTGTAGATTTGGTGTGTATAATTTCCTTACTTTGATGTAGACTGGGTGTGGTATGTTTCCATGACTTTGTTGTAGACGTTGGTGTGTAATAGTGGGACCTTGACGTTGTTGTTGAATTAGGTTGGGTATTTATCCTTGACTGTTTTGAAGTCTACTGTGTTGTGTAAATTTCCGTAGAACTTTGTTGTAGACTAGGTGTGTTAAATATCCATGTAATTTGCTGTAGACTGGGTTGGGTTTATTTCCCTGGACTTTGTTGTAGTCTGGGTGGAGTATATGACCTTGACTTTGTTGTCGGCTGGGTGTGGATATTACATTGATGTGTTGTAGGCTGGGTGTGTATATTCCTTGACTTTGTTGTAGATGGGTGTGTATATTTGTTGACTTTGTTGAGGGACTGGGGTGAGTATATTTGCTTGACTTTGTTGTAGACTGGGTGTGTATATGACCTTGACTTTGTTGTACGACTGGGTGTGTATATACAGGTTGATTGTACTTTTATGATGAGTTTTGGTAGACTGGGTGTGTATATATTTTCCCAGACTTTGTTGTAGACTGGGTGTGTATATTTCCTTGACTTTGTTGTAGACTGGGTGTGTATATTTCCTTGACTTTGTTGTAGACTGGGTGTGTATATTTCCTTGACTTTGTTGTAGACTGGGTGTGTATATGACCTTGACTGTTGTTGTATACTGTATGGTGGGTATATATATGTTCCTTGATTTTGATGTAGACTGTGTGTGTATTTCCTGATTATAACTATATACTTTGTTGTAGACTGGGTGTATATATGATTACCTTGACTTTGTTATGTATACTGGGTGTGTATATTTCCCTGACTTTGTATGTTTTATGATGGGTTGTATATTTGACCTGTGACTTTGTTGTTTTATGACTGGGTTATATGTGTTGACTTTGTTGTAGACTGTTATAGTGTTTTATATGATTTATTGACTTTGTTGATGTAGACTGGGTGTGTATATTTTATGACTTGACTTTGTTGTTAGACTGGGTGTGTATATTTTATTCCTTGACTTTGTTTGTAGACTTGGTGTGTATATATTTCCTTGACTTTGTTGTATAGTTTTATGATGAGTTATATTACCTCTGACTTTGTTGTAGACTGTCTATAGTGTTATGATATTTTACCTTGACTTTGTTTAGACTGGGTGAGTTATATACCTTGACTTGTTGTAGACTGGGTGTGTATATTTCCTTGACTTTGTTGTAGACTGGGTGTGTATGAGTGATTGACTTTGTTGTAGACTGGTGTTTTATGATGACTTATTACAGTTTGTTGTAGACTGGGTGGTATATTTCCTTGATTTTGTTGTAGACTGTGTGTGTATATTTCCTTGACTTTGTTGTAGACTGGGTGTGTATGTGAGTTATTGACTTTGTGTAGACTGTGTATATTTTTATTGACTTTGTGTTGTAGACAGGGTGTGTATACATTTCCTTGACTTTGTTGTATACAGGTGTGTATGACTGGTGTGTATATTGAGTGTACTTGACTTTGTTGTAGACTATGTGTATAGTTTTTTCTTGATGTTTCTTGTAGACTTGGTGTGTATATTTCCTTGACTTTGTTATAGTATACTGGGTGTGTATATACAGGTTGACTTTGTTGTAGACTGGGTGTGTATATTTCCTTGATTAGACTGTTGTAGACTTTTATGATGATTTATATACAGTTGTTGATGTAGACCTGTGTGTGTATAGTTTTTTGGTTTTGTAATATTGACTGTGTGACTGTTTGTATATTTATGTTTTTGTGTACTTATTTTCCCTTATTTATAAATGTCTATTGTATAGTTTCCTTGATGAGTTTCTATACAAGGTTGTGTACTACTGTTGTATATATTTATATATGAGTTATTGTACAGGTTGATGTAGACTGTGTGTATATTTTGACTGTTGTGTAGACTGTTGTATATTTCCCTATGATGAGTTTATACTCTGATGTAACTGTGTGTATATTTTATGATGAGTTATGTTTGTTTTGTAGACTGTAGACTGTTTTGTGTTGTATTTTGTAATTTTATGACTTTGTGTGTGTAGACTGGGTTATATTTTATTGATAACTTTATGTTGTATGTACTGGGTGTGTATATTGTCATTGACTTTGTTGTAGACGGTGTGATTCTTTTGAGACTGTTGTATATTTTTTATGACTTTGTTGATGTAGACTGATTGTATAGATGGTTGTGTGAGTTATATACAGGTTGTCCTTGACTTTGTTTTATGACTGGGTGTGTATATTTTATGATGATTTGTTGATGTAGACTGTTTAATAAACGGTGTGTATATTACAGACTTTGTTGTAGTGGTTGGGTGTGTATATTTCCTTGACTTTGTTGTACAGGTTGACTGGGTGTGACTATGTATAGTTTTATGACTTTGTTGTATATACAGGTTGACTACAGGTGTGTATGTTATTATGATGTTATGTTTATACAGTGTGTGTGTATATTTCCTTGATTTTGATGTAGACTGTGTGTTGTACTATTTCCTAGACTTTGTTGTAGACCTGGGTGTGATATATATCCTTGGACTTTGCTGTAGATGGGTGTGTTATTTCCTCTGACTTTGTTGTAGACTGGGTGTGTATATGACCTTGACTTTGCTTGTAGTCTGGGTGTGTATATGTCCTTGACTTTGTTGTCTAGAATGGGTGTTTATATGACTTGGACTTTGTTGTAGGACTGGGTGTGTATATGACTTGACTTGTTGTAGACTAGGTGTGGTACCTTGACTTTGTTGTAGACTATTTTTCCTTGACTTTGCTGTAGACCTGGTTGTGTATATTTCCCTTGTTGTAGGGTGTGTATATTTCTTGGTGTGTATACTTTCCTTGACTTTGTTGTAGACTCGGGTGTGTATATCTTCACTTGACTTTGTATGTTAGACTGGGTGTGTATATTTCTCCTGACTTTGTTGTAGACTGGGTGTGTATATTTCCTTGACTTTGTTGTAGTGGGTGTGTATATTTCCTTGACTTTGTTGTTGATGACACTGTGTTTGTTGTAGACTGGGTGTGTATATTTCCTTGACTTTGTTGTAGACTGGGTGTGTATATTTCCTTGACTTTGTTGTAGACTTGTGTATATTTCCCTACTTTGTTGTAGACAGGGGTGTGTATATTTTTCCTTGACTTTGTTGTAGACTGGGTGTGTATATTTCCCTGACTTTGTTGTAGACTGGGTGTGTATATTTGCTTGACTTTGTTGTAGACTGGGTGTGTATATTTCCTTGACTTTGTTGTAGACTGGGTGTGTGTTGACTTTGTATATTTCCTTGACTTTGTTGTAGACTGGGTGTGTATATTTCCCTTGACTTTGTTGTAGACTGGGTGTGTATATTTCCTTGACTTTGTTGTAGACTGGGTGTGTATATTTCCTTGACTTTGTTGTAGACTGGGTGTGTATATTTCCTTGACTTTGTTGTAGACTGGGTGTGTATATTTCCTGACTTTGTTGTAGACTGGGTGTGTATATTCCTTGACTTTGTTGTAGCTGGGTGTGTATATTTCCTGACTTTGTTGTAGACTGGGTGTGTATATTCCTTGACTTTGTTGTAGACTGGGTGTGTATATTTCCCTTGACTTTGTTGTAGACTGGGTGTGTGTATATTTCCTTGACTTTGTTGTAGACTGGGTGTGTATATTTCCCTGACTTTGTTGTAGACTGGGTGTGTATATTTCCTTGACTTTGTTGTAGACTGGGTGTGTATATTTCCCTTGACTTTGTTGTAGACTGGGTGTGTATATTTCCTTGACTTTGTTGTAGACTGGGTGTGTATATTTCCTGACTTTGTTGTAGACTGGGTGTGTATATTTCCCTTGACTTTGTTGTAGACTGGGTGTGTATATTTCCTTGACTTTGTTGTAGACTGGGTGTGTATATTTCCTTGACTTTGTTGTAGACTGGGTTACTATATTTCCTGACTTTGTTGTAGACTGGGTGTGTATATTTCCTTGACTTTGTTGTAGACTGGGTGTGTATATTTCCCTGACTTTGTTGTAGACTGGGTGTGTATATTTCCTGACTTTGTTGTAGACTGGGTGTGTATATTTCCTTGACTTTGTTGTAGACTGGGTGTGTATATTTCCTTGACTTTGTTGTAGACTGGGTGTGTATATTTCCTTGACTTTGTTGTAGACTGGGTGTGTATATTTCCTTGACTTTGTTGTAGACTGGGTGTGTATATTTCCTTGACTTTGTTGTAGGCTGGGTGTGTATATTTCCCTGACTTTGTTGTAGACTGGGTGTGTATATTTGCTTGACTTTGTTGAAGACTGGGTGTGTATATTTCCTTGACTTTGTTGTAGACTGGGTGTGTATATTTCCTTGACTTTGTTGTAGACTGGTGTGTATATCCTGACTTTGTTGTAGACTGGGGTGTATATTTCCCTTGACTTTGTTGTAGACTGGGTGTGTATATTCCCTTGACTTTGTTGTAGACTGGGTGTGTATATTTCCTGACTTTGTTGTAGACTGGGTGTGTATATTTCCTTGACTTTGTTGTAGACTGGGTGTGTGTTATTTCCTTGACTTTGTTGTAGACTGGTGTGTATATCCTGACTTGTTGTAGACTGGGTGTGTATATTTCCTTGACTTTGTTGTAGACTGGGTGTAGACTGGGTGTGTATATTTCCTTGACTTGTTGTTGTAGACTGGGTGTGTATATTTCCTTGACTTTGTTGTAGACTGGGTGTGTATATTTCCCTGACTTTGTTGTAGACTGGGTGTGTATATTTCCCTGACTTTGTTGTAGACTGGGTGTGTATATTTCCTGACTTTGTTGTAGACTGGGTGTGTATATTTCCCTTGACTTTGTTGTAGACTGGGTGTGTATATTTCCCTGACTTTGTTGTAGACTGGGTGTGTATATTTCCTGACTTTGTTGTAGACTGGTGTAACTGATGTTGTGTATATTTTTTGACTTTGTTGTAGACTGGGTGTGTATATTTTCTTGACTTTGTTGTAGACTGGGTGTGTATATTTCCTTGACTTTGTTGTAGACTGGGTGTGTATATTTCCTTGACTTTGTTGTAGACTGGGTGTGTATATTTCCTTGACTTTGTTGTAGACTTGGTGTGTATATTTCCTTGACTTTGTTGTAGACTGGTGTGTATATTTCTTGACTTTGTTGTAGACTGGGTGTGTATATTTCCTTGACTTTGTTGTAGACTGGGTGTGTATATTTCCTTGACTTTGTTGTAGACTGGGTGTGTATATTCCTTGACTTTGTTGTAGACTGGGTGTGTATATTTCCTTGACTTTGTTGTAGACTGGGTGTGTATATTTCCTTGACTTTGTTGTAGACTGGGTGTGTATATTTCCTTGACTTTGTTGTAGACTGGGTGTGTATATTTCCTTGACGTTGTTGTAGACTTGGTGTAGACTGGGTGTGTATATTTCCTTGACTTTGTTGTAGACTGGGTGTGTATGTTTCCTTGACTTTGTTGTAGACTGGATGTGTACATTTCCTTGACTTTGTTGTAGACTGGGTGTGTATATTTCCTTGACTTTGTTGTAGACTGGGTGTGTATATTTCCTTGACTTTGTTGTAGACTGGGTGTGTATATTTCCTTGACTTTGTTGTAGACTGGGTGTGTATATTTCCTTGACTTTGTTGTAGACTGGGTGTGTATATTTCCTTGACTTTGTTGTAGACTGGGTGTGTATATTTCCTTGACTTTGTTGTAGACATGGTGTGTATATTTCCTTGACTTTGTTGTAGACAGGGTGTGTATATTTGCCTAGACTTTGTTGTAGACTGGGTGTAGACTGGGTGTGTATATTTCCCTGACTTTGTTGTAGACTGGGTGTGTATATTTCCCTGACTTTGTTGTAGACTGGGTGTGTATATTTCCCTGACTTTGTTGTAGACTGGGTGTGTATATTTCCTAGACTTTGTTGTAGACTGGGTGTAGACTGGGTGTAGACTTTGTTGTAGACTGGGTAGACTGGTGTAGACTGGTGTGTATATTTCCTTGACTTTGTTGTAGACTGGGTGTGTATATTTCCCTGACTTTGTTGTAGACTTGGTGTGTATATGACCTTGACTTTGTTGTAGGCTGGGTGTGTATATTTCCCTGACTTTGTTGTAGACTGGGTGTGTATATTTCCTTGACTTTGTTGTGGACTGGGTGTGTATGTTTCCTTGACTTTGTTGTAGAATGGGTGTGTATATTTCCTTGACTTTGTTGAAAACTTGATGTGTATATTTTCCGTGCTTTGTTGTAGACTTGGTGTGTATATGCAGGACTTGGAGTCGACTTTGACCTATCTTCTCCGGCAGGAAGTAGCAATACAGCGTACTATGAAATTAGACAGCATCACTGCTTTGAAAAATTTTCTTCTTGTGTTAGCAAAGGTATGTTAATTTTTAGCTTACCTGGCCTGTGGTGAGCTTATGTCATGGCGCGGTGTCTGTCTTCAGCTTATGTACTGGCGTGGTGTCCGTCGTCCGTCCGTCCGTCAACATTTCCTTTAAATCGCTGCTAGTCATAGAGTTATACATGGATTGTGACCAAATTTGGCAAGTAATATCCTTCAGGGAAGGGGAACAGAGTTTGTATAAATTTTGGCTCTGACCCCCCGGGGGCAGGGGGGTCAGAGCCATTAGGGGAAATAAGGATAAGTTCTTTAAATTGCTACTAGTCATAGAGTTCTGCATGGATTGTAACCAAATTTGGCCAGAAACATCATTGGAGGAAGGAGAATAGAGTTTGTATAAATTTTGGCTCTGATCCCCCGGAGGCAGTAGGGTTGGGGCCCAATAGGGGAAATAGAGGTCAATCATATAAACCACTACTTGTCCTAGAGTTCTACATGGATTGTAATAATGAACCTGTATTCAGAACATAACTTGGTATTACAAACCAGGTGAACAATACAGGCCCTCTGGGCCTCTTGTTCTAATTTGGTATAAAGATGATCTTGGCCCAGTTTCACATAGATTCCATAAGGAAATTACTTGAATTAAAACTTCCCATAGGAAAGCATTATGGTACAGAGATTAAGGAAAGAATCAAAGTTAAAAACTTTCCTGAAATTCTGTAAGGCTATGGGAAATTTTAATTCAGGTATTACCAAGTCCAGGATGTTTATGGAACTTGGTCCAGAAATAACTGTATGTTAAATCAGATGACAAAAATAATAAAGGAGATGTTTTAAAGGAATGGAATATTTTTTCAGAGTTCATAATTGGTTATTAGTGTCAAGACCAATATATGAATAAGAAATAAATTGAAACATGAAAAGATATAACGGTTGCATGTTCCGCAGTTTGTTAGTTGTTGAGTTATGAATACATGTAACTTTTCTTTTTAGTATTTCCCCGGGAGAGAACAGGTGAAGGGTTATCTGTGGCGTTTACATACTTGGCTTGTTACAGTTGGAGACAAGATCTCAGGCCAGGACTGGCTGCAGCGAATAGATAGCTTCCAGGTGACAATATCAACATTATAAATCTATGTGTCATAAAAGGAGTCTTTTTTCTTTAATAGAAAATTCAAATGAATTTCCATCTGTTTATGATGGTGAACAATCTGGAAAAAATGGATACTTGATCATATGACAGTGATATATTTAGATACTTTTCAGTTTATTTCTGGTCTGTACTGTAATTTATTTTGTTTTGATATGCATCCCAGATACATCTTTAATTGATTGGCCTAACTATAGTCCAGGTAAGTCTGGTCCATACTTTAATTTGTGACGTTGTTTTGATTCAGACTCCCGAGACGTACCTCCCAGAAAAGATCCAGTGGATTGGCTGTGCTGGTAGTGAGCCTCAGTACCGTGGCTACCCTTGTGGACTCTGGACATTGTTCCATACTCTCACTGTCAATGCCTACAGGATTGAAGGTTCTGGTAAATATTCAGTTCCTTATCGCATCATTGTGCTGAATCTCTATAATATTTGAACTACAAATATCCAAAGTTTGTGTCAATGTTGCAGATACTGTCTGGCCACTATTTCTTGCCAAGAACAAGTTCTTACAATTGCATATGTATTTGTATAATTACATGTTAATTTTTCTGGAAAAAAAAATCATTCTTCATGATAGATGATTCTAAAAGCAGTCTTGTCTGAAAATTTGTCTGAGGAATAACGTATAAATAAACATGTAATATGGTAGGATTAGTAGTGTATATTTGGCTGTATTGTGGTTTTACACTGATCATTACTAATACTCTTATTTCAGATAAACGTTTTAACTCTACAAGTGTACTTCATGCCATAACTGGATACATTGAACATTTCTTTGGCTGCTCAGATTGTACAAAACATTTTCTTAAAATGGCCCAGAGCGTGGACAGCGAGGTGAAGAACTCGAGCGACTCTGTGCTTTGGCTGTGGGAGAAACACAATAGTGCGAACGAGAGACTAAAATCAGACTTTTCTACCGACCCTCGTCATCCGAAGGTCCAGTTTCCCTCGGAGGAGACTTGTCAGCAATGTCACAAAGGCTCGTCTGCTCGACATAGCTGGAATAGACCTGAAGTTTTAAAATTTTTAACTGAATTTTATTCAAAGAATAATATTATTAGCATTGAAGACGATAATGAAAATGAGAATATAGAGGATTCTGCGTCTGATAAAAATAGAAACTACATGGATTGGTGGGAGAGACAACAAAGGAAAAAAGATATCGAAAAAATATGGAGTTTACGAGAGTCAAAAAAGAAAGCAAAACAGCAAAATAAAGAATCAGCCTTTTTACAAGATAATAGACAGAAAGTTAAACTTAACAAAAAGTATGATATAAACGAGTCCATAGTTAATGAGAAAAGTATAAAATCTTCGTTTGGATTCAGTCACATAGACTTAGGAATGTGTGTAGTGTTTTATGTTATGTGTACACTGATAGTCCTTATACTCTACTATCACTTCGCTGTCAAGAAGTGCCGATTTAAACTTCCACGTTAACAATACACTGTATAACATAAAAGCTTCGTTGTGTAGAGATTTCGTTATTTTGGCCCTATATATTTAATTGATATGGCAGTTGATGGGCTATTAATCTAAAAAACAAAAAGCTATGGAACCACAAGTATAAAAGCTGTGAAATGTATTAATTACATTAGTAGAATCATCGTTACAAATTTGTATCACGAATATTTCTAACCACCAAATAATTATGAAGTTACAAACCACTAGAGAACGTACCCATGAAAATTTCATGTTTTTCAGTGCAAATACATGTTGGGAAAGGAGAATACATTTATACTGTTAACCAACTCAGGCCAGTTTCTGTGTGCTTTTAAAGTTGGGTAGTTCATGGCTATTTAAAACAAGGTGAAATGGAACATTGAAAATCCAGATCACAAAATTAAATTGTCATCGAAAACTTTTTACGCATCAAAATGTGAATTAAATCACCACAAAAACGAGTTTGTTGACAGTACGTAGTAGCTAGATATAGTTATCTTTGCTTCCTATTTCCGACCACCAGACCTAAACATACAGGGAAACTCGGGATAGGTTTTTACAGTGATTTGAGCTTCATAACAAAATACTTTGTGCCATACTTAGTGATACAGATATTAATTTGATTGCTCCAGAAGCTTTAAAGATTTATTGTTGATGAAACAAAATTTAGTGCTATTTGAAAGCTTTAATAAGTGTTGGCTTTATACTTATTTTATTTTATGTCTTTTCTGTGTTTTTCTGCACACGATCAACTTTTAAAAAATGCACAATTTCAGTGAAGTTTGCTTTACATGACATACTTTTAATTTTTAGATATTTTATTGGTAAAAGAAGGTATGATGGCTGTTGCTTAGGCTACAGTCCTAGTTTACATGTCAAGAAAAGATGAATAGGTGATGTTGGCGTTTTAGATTTTAAATGTTAGGAGTGCATTAACCAAAGGTATGTAGCTGCTGTTTTAAAAAGAATCCTTGTTTTCTAAATATGTAATATATATCTTACTGGATAGCATTTTATCACTAATATGTAAAAGTGATCTTACTAAAGTTAAATATCACATAGTCAAAGTTCAGGATTAATTGTTTGCAAGATTTTTTTAGATAAAACTTGCCACTAACTAGTCTGCAGTACAATCATATGGTAACCAGGTGGGCCTTTTGTTTGACCATTCCATCATCAACTGTTTTATTGTACCCCAAACACTGCGTATGGTGTGACAATATGAGGTCGCTGTTAACAAGTCATCTAACATCTACACAATGAAGGCAGATGAATCTCGTTAAAAATAATATCAATTTCATTTACCACATTTTGTTACATTCCAATTCTCATTGCTTAACTCTGTGTTTGAGATTTTGTGTACATGCACCTCTATTCTGGGGTTGTGTTACTTTGCTTTTATTTGTGCCATTAATTAAGTATGTGATATATTCTCAGAGAATTGTGATATTTTTACTCCACCTTACTTTCTCAGCTTTCAAAATAAACTAGTCTATTTTAAATTGTTTAATTCGTAATATGACAATACCTGATAAATATACCATTCTTTCACAGCCCTCTGACTGATCAAGGAGTAAAAGTATCCTGTTTAAATGGTGTATTTTACAATGATTACTAATGTGAATGTCTGTAATAATGATGTTATGGTTGTGTGAATGTATCGTTATAATGAATCACCATTCTACTCAGATCAATCAGAGTTACTTCCCTTTATTTGTCAAACAAAGGGAAGTAACTCTGATATATCAGAAGGGATAGTTTGTGAATACATTTATGTGCTTAAATCGAGTTACATATGGTAAAGGGTCACTATTTCAATGATGCTTCATTACTGTCTATATATAGCTAGATTCATTCAAGTTCAATGATGTTTTAACATCAGTTTCACAGAAAAAGTGAATGACGCTTTTAACAGCTACAGGGATAATTCGAGGAAACAAACCACTGTGAATAAAGTTTCAAACAATAAGTCGTGAAATTTAACAACTAATTATAAATAGCATTCCAAATATGTGGCTCCAAGGTCACAAAACAATTTTACTAAAACATTCTTAACTTAGGACTTGAACATTTAGCCAATCACAGATGACATATGCAAACACTTACCTCCATGGTACATAATTTTTGATTGGCTGAGCCAAAACTTAAGTCTATAGATTGTTTCATTATCCTAGCTGTCAATGTTTAGTAGGACACATACACTTCTGCATAGAAATAAACAACTGCCAAATCTGTCTTTTTATGATTTGCCAATGATTGAAAAGTCACTTGGTCTGAACACTTGTTACATTTAAATGCTTGTACATTATCTTTAGAAAAACACAAGATATACCACAGGAATCTGATATTCTGTCAATATTAAGAAAATAATATACGCAAAAAAAGCACATGCTTTATGATACTAGGTGAACATGCCTGTTTATATCAAATTCCTGTGGATATAAAATAGTATGTAAGGCTTTGTTCTGCTGTTGTTGCATTGTGTAAATATGTTACAATTTTTAATTTCATCATCAAAATCAAACTTTGCTGGAATGCTGTTACTAGTCCTAATTAATTGTGTGGTCACAAATGGCTTTGATCAAAATCCTACTATGTTTTAATCATTTTGATCAGATCACAGGCTTTTGGCTCTATTGATATACAGTACCTCTATATGTGTAATACTGTGTCAGCATTATACATATATACATAGAGGTGTCTGTATATCTATAGTGCCACAAGTCTGTGATAAGACAAACAAGTCTATTTTTGTCTGAATATGATTATCATTATTTCATTTGTTTATGCCCAATGTAACCTGAGAGAATCAGGTTTGATGTTTTACTGGGATTACATGTACTTAGAAAAAAGTTCCAATGATTTATAAATTTTTAAGTGGTTTATATACTGTGTATTACTAAAAACCCGCCTATTTTGGTGTGCAGTTAAATATCGCATATTTATTGAGAGCAGTTAAATTAGTGAGAAGTGTAAAAATAACTTGTCTGAAAAAGATTCTTCTATTCTATAACAGAGCCTTTGATCTGTCAATAGTAAAATCATTTCAAATTAACACTCCATGAAAATATCATCTGGCATGAAAACGTGATATTAAGTTGTCGTCAAGTTGTTTAACTTTATCTTCTGCCCACCTTGTTCACTTCATCTATTACTGCTGTCTATCAGTTACTATTCAGACATATCAACGATTTTGATTTGTTTGTCACTGTGTTGTTCCAAATCTTATGTTTAGATTGTTTTTGTTATATGTAACATATTGAAATATTTTCACCACGCATGGGACCACAAATACTTGATCAAGGATGTATAGCAGAATCTTCCATATTCTATTGGCAATAACCCCACTTACCCTAGATATAGAAGATTTTAATGGGGGGGAGGGGGGTGGTATTATTACCGAATATACCCTGATTTTTGTTATGGGCGCCTTCATTTTGTACCAGGAGTACTTATATATATGTCCATGATATGCTACTTCCATTCTTTGTCAGATTTTTGTATCGTAACTCCATCCTTACAGTGTAGGTTTTGAAGTATGACCCCAGTCGGATTATTATACAAATCGTTACTCCATCCTTACAGTGTAGGTTTTGAAGTATGACCCCAGTCGATTATTATACAAATCGTAACTCCATCCTTACAGTGTAGGTTTTGGACGTCTGACTCCAGTCAGATTATTACATCGTAACTCCATCCTTACAGTGTAGGTTTTGGACGTCTGACTCCAGTCAGATTATTACATCGTAACTCCATCCTTACAGTGTAGGTTTTGGAGGTCTGGCCCCAGTCAGATTATTACATCGTAACTCCATCCTTACAGTGTAGGTTTTGGAGGTCTGGCCCCAGTCAGATTATTACATCGTAACTCCATCCTTACAGTGTAGGTTTTGGAGGTCTGGCCCCAGTCAGATTATTACATCGTAACTCCATCCTTACAGTGTAGGTTTTGGACGTCTGACTCCTGTCAGATTATTACATCGTAACTCCATCCTTACAGTGTAGGTTTTGGAGGTCTGGCCCCAGTCAGATTATTACATCGTAACTCCATCCTTACAGTGTAGGTTTTGGACGTCTGACTCCAGTCAGATTATTACATCGTAACACCATCCTTACAGTGTAGGTTTTGGACGTCTGACTCCTGTCAGATTATTACATCGTAACACCATCCTTACAGTGTAGGTTTTGGACGTCTGACTCCAGTCAGATTATTATACAGATCGTAACACCATCCTTACAGTGTAGGTTTTGGACGTCTGACTCCTGTCAGATTATTACATCGTAACACCATCCTTACAGTGTAGGTTTTGGACGTCTGACTCCTGTCAAATTATTACATCGTAACACCATCCTTATAGTGTAGGTTTTGGACGTCTGACTCCTGTCAGATTATTACATCGTAACTCCATCCTTACAGTGTAGGTTTTGGACGTCTGACTCCTGTCAGATTATTACATCGTAACTCCATCCTTACAGTGTAGGTTTTGGACGTCTGACTCCAGTCAGATTATTACATCGTAACACCATCCTTACAGTGTAGGTTTTGGAGGTCTGGCCCCAGTCCGATTATTATACAGATCGTAACACCATCCTTACAGTGTAGGGTTTGGACGTCTGACTCCTGTCAGATTATTACATCGTAACACCATCCTTACAGTGTAGGTTTTGGACGTCTGACTCCTGTCAGATTATTACATCGTAACTCCATCCTTACAGTGTAGGTTTTGGACGTCTGACTCCTGTCAGATTATTACATCGTAACTCCATCCTTATAGTGTAGGTTTTGGACGTCTGACTCCAGTCAGATTATTACATCGTAACTCCATCCTTACAGTGTAGGTTTTGGACGTCTGACTCCAGTCACATTATTACATCGTAACTCCATCCTTACAGTGTAGGTTTTGGAGGTCTGACTCCAGTCCGATTATTATACAGATCGTAACACCATCCTTACAGTGTAGGGTTTGGACGTCTGACTCCTGTCAGATTATTACATCGTAACACCATCCTTACAGTGTAGGTTTTGGACGTCTGACTCCTGTCAGATTATTACATCGTAACTCCATCCTTACAGTGTAGGTTTTGGACGTCTGTCTCCTGTCAGATTATTACATCGTAACTCCATCCTTATAGTGTAGGTTTTGGACGTCTGACTCCAGTCAGATTATTACATCGTAACACCATCCTTACAGTGTAGGTTTTGGACGTCTGACTCCTGTCAGATTATTACATCGTAACTCCATTCTTACAGTGTAGGTTTTGGAAGTCCGACTCCAGTCACATTATTAAATCGTAACTCCATCCTTACAGTGTAGGTTTTGGACGTCTGACTCCTGTCAGATTATTACATCGTAACTCCATCCTTACAGGTAGGTTTTGGAGTCTGCCCGTCAGATTATTACATCGTAACTCCATCCTTACAGTGTAGGTTTTGGACGTCTGACTCCAGTCAGATTATTACATCGTAACTCCATCCTTACAGTGTAGGTTTTGGACGTCTGACTCCAGTCAGATTATTACATCGTAACACCATCCTTACAGTGTAGGTTTTGGACGTCTGACTCCAGTCAGATTATTACATCGTAACACCATCCTTACAGTGTAGGTTTTGGACGTCTGACTCCAGTCAGATTATTATACAGATCGTAACACCATCCTTACAGTGTAGGTTTTGGACGTCTGACTCCTGTCAGATTATTACATCGTAACACCATCCTTACAGTGTAGGTTTTGGACGTCTGACTCCTGTCAGATTATTACATCGTAACTCCATCCTTACAGTGTAGGTTTTGGACGTCTGACTCCTGTCAGATTATTACATCGTAACTCCATCCTTACAGTGTAGGTTTTGGACGTCTGACTCCAGTCAGATTATTACATCGTAACACCATCCTTACAGTGTAGGTTTTGGAGGTCTGGCCCCAGTCCGATTATTATACAGATCGTAACACCATCCTTACAGTGTAGGGTTTGGACGTCTGACTCCTGTCAGATTATTACATCGTAACACCATCCTTACAGTGTAGGTTTTGGACGTCTGACTCCTGTCAGATTATTACATCGTAACTCCATCCTTACAGTGTAGGTTTTGGACGTCTGACTCCTGTCAGATTATTACATCGTAACTCCATCCTTATAGTGTAGGTTTTGGACGTCTGACTCCAGTCAGATTATTACATCGTAACTCCATCCTTACAGTGTAGGTTTTGGACGTCTGACTCCAGTCACATTATTACATCGTAACTCCATCCTTACAGTGTAGGTTTTGGAGGTCTGACTCCAGTCCGATTATTATACAGATCGTAACACCATCCTTACAGTGTAGGGTTTGGACGTCTGACTCCTGTCAGATTATTACATCGTAACACCATCCTTACAGTGTAGGTTTTGGACGTCTGACTCCTGTCAGATTATTACATCGTAACTCCATCCTTACAGTGTAGGTTTTGGACGTCTGTCTCCTGTCAGATTATTACATCGTAACTCCATCCTTATAGTGTAGGTTTTGGACGTCTGACTCCAGTCAGATTTATTACATCGTAACACCATCCTTACAGTGTAGGTTTTGGACGTCTGACTCCTGATCAGAATTATTACATCGTAACTCCATTCTTACAGTGTAGGTTTTGGAGGTCCGACTCCAGTCACATTATTACATCGTAACTCCATCCTTACAGTGTAGGTTTTGGACGTCTGACTCCAGTCACATTATTACATCGTAACTCCATCCTTACAGTGTAGGTTTTGGAGGTCTGACTCCAGTCCGATTATTATACAGATCGTAACACCATCCTTACAGTGTAGGGTTTGGACGTCTGACTCCTGTCAGATTATTACATCGTAACACCATCCTTACAGTGTAGGTTTTGGACGTCTGACTCCTGTCAGATTATTACATCGTAACTCCATCCTTACAGTGTAGGTTTTGGACGTCTGTCTCCTGTCAGATTATTACATCGTAACTCCATCCTTATAGTGTAGGTTTTGGACGTCTGACTCCAGTCAGATTATTACATCGTAACACCATCCTTACAGTGTAGGTTTTGGACGTCTGACTCCAGTCACATTATTACATCGTAACTCTATCCTTACAGTGTAGGTTTTGGAGGTCTGACTCCAGTCCGATTATTATACAGATCGTAACACCATCCTTACAGTGTAGGGTTTGGACGTCTGACTCCTGTCAGATTATTACATCGTAACTCCATCCTTACAGTGTAGGTTTTGGACGTCTGACTCCTGTCAGATTATTACATCGTAACTCCATCCTTACAGTGTAGGTTTTGGACGTCTGCTCCTGTCAGATTATTACATCGTAACTCCATCCTTAAGTGTAGGTTTTGGACGTCTGACTCCAGTCAGATTATTACATCGTAACTCCATCCTTACAGTGTAGGTTTTGGACGTCTGTCCGTCAGATTATTACATCGTAACTCCATCCTTATAGTGTAGGTTTTGGACGTCTGACTCCTGTCAGATTATTACATCGTAACTCCATCCTTACAGTGTAGGTTTTGGACGTCTGACTCCAGTCAGATTATTACATCGTAACACCATCCTTACAGTGTAGGTTTTGGACGTCTGACTCCTGTCAGATTATTACATCGTAACTCCATCCTTACAGTGTAGGTTTTGGACGTCTGACTCCTGTCAGATTATTACATCGTAACTCCATCCTTACAGTGTAGGTTTTGGACGTCTGACTCCAGTCAGATTATTACATCGTAACACCATCCTTACAGTGTAGGTTTTGGAGGTCTGGCCCCAGTCCGATTATTATACAGATCGTAACACCATCCTTACAGTGTAGGGTTTGGACGTCTGACTCCTGTCAGATTATTACATCGTAACACCATCCTTACAGTGTAGGTTTTGGACGTCTGACTCCTGTCAGATTATTACATCGTAACTCCATCCTTACAGTGTAGGTTTTGGACGTCTGACTCCTGTCAGATTATTACATCGTAACTCCATCCTTATAGTGTAGGTTTTGGACGTCTGACTCCAGTCAGATTATTACATCGTAACTCCATCCTTACAGTGTAGGTTTTGGACGTCTGACTCCAGTCACATTATTACATCGTAACTCCATCCTTACAGTGTAGGTTTTGGAGGTCTGACTCCAGTCCGATTATTATACAGATCGTAACACCATCCTTACAGTGTAGGGTTTGGACGTCTGACTCCTGTCAGATTATTACATCGTAACACCATCCTTACAGTGTAGGTTTTGGACGTCTGACTCAGATTATTACATCGTAACTCCATCCTTACAGTGTAGGTTTTGGACGTCTGTCTCCTGTCAGATTATTACATCGTAACTCCATCCTTATAGTGTAGGTTTTGGACGTCTGACTCCAGTCAGATTATTACATCGTAACTCCATCCTTACAGTGTAGGTTTTGGACGTCTGTCTCCTGTCAGATTATTACATCGTAACTCCATCCTTATAGTGTAGGTTTTGGACGTCTGACTCCAGTCAGATTATTACATCGTAACTCCATCCTTACAGTGTAGGTTTTGGACGTCTGACTCCAGTCACATTATTACATCGTAACTCCATCCTTACAGTGTAGGTTTTGGAGGTCTGACTCCTGTCAGATTATTATACAGATCGTTACTCTATCCTTACAGTGTAGGGTTTGGACGTCTGACCCCAGTAATCTAAAGATCTATATTTGATATAGTAGAGAGCTAGGCTATATATCCTTACTTTGTGATGTGGCCTAGATTCCTTCACATTGACATGTTCTGTCTGAATTTATTGTAAATTACACGTTCATGGTACCGGCTATTATACTACCTTTTGATGTCCTCCATACATAGTTGTTAATCATGATCACCAAATTGATGTCATTCTATTTGTAGAGCAAGTGACATCAGTTTCACCTTTAATTACCTGTTATAAACAGATGTACAATGTTATTTATGTATATCATGTTTACATTTTAAAAATTATTTTCCGCCGTAATATGGTAAATGCGTAAATAATTGTCCTCTATGCTTTCGTACGTTTCAGAGAAGCGGCTATATATCATTTGAATGAAATTGCTGGTTATGAAATGTTTGTTTAATATCAAACTTCTGATGAAGTAAAATTATATATTAATATAATTCCAAAACAATACAAACCTTTTAAAAATGCCTTTCGTGCAAATACCACGGTACAACTTGTAATTTTAGAAGCTTTAAGTTTCCTATATTTAATCTTTATTCTAAGGCTAATCAACCATTACCCTAAAAAGACATTAATTGAATGGAATACCAAAGATTTTACACGAAAAAAAAGTTCGGGCATAAAACCTTTACGGCTACATACTGTAATATGATACCGGTGTATGTGGATTTCATGAAGTTTATTTTCAGACATGTCCTACTCGAGTACAAGATGGGAGGACGAAAATGTTTATATAATAGGTCAAAGTCTGGACTTTGTTTTATATACTTCTATCCCTGTGCTGTGTACTGACCATTATAGTGGTAAAACTATGACCTACCAAACTCTACACAGAGCTAGAGGTTCCTGTGATTGGTTTGACGCGATCACCAAACCAATCCAAACCTGTCGTGTTAATTCTTCTATTGCCACGTGGTGACATGCCAGTGGTAGTTAGAACAAGGGAATGTACCCTCCTTGGTCAGATGATGGTTATAAAACGACATATAAAAATACTGCTGTAGCTTTAGGAGTTATATTGACAAAAGAATTATGATTTGTAGATTTCTGATGACAGAAATACGTTTTTATTCCTATTATTTATTGGCTCTGGATTTAAGCTCAAACAAAAGCAATAAAGTTGATCTAAGCTACATACACGTCTTTCTTGTTTATATTATTGACCGAGACTTAGATAGACGTAGATATCAATCTTCTTTTATAGAAAAAACGTTTTGCATTTGAATGTTCACATTATTTCTTACTATTCCTTAAACCGAATATACGTACCCGGCCTACTATACCTTTCGGCCGGGTACGAATTGGTCCCTATGTGTCGTAGTGGAGCACTGCCTCCGAAAATCACTCGGGCATAGTTTGTCATACTTTTTTGTAGGTTTCCGACTATTTTATGCGTATACATGCATTTACATATTATTTTTGTCCAAAACAAACATAACTACCATTCTTAATATCTACCGTACAGCTCACAAGACGTCAAAGACACGCCGTATAAATTCCCTTCAGAAAGATCTTCATATGTAATATGTAAAAAAAACGATGCCTCGATGAGAATTTGATATTTTATGTGGTTAAGTTTTATTGCCTAGTAGGTAAGCGATACCAAACAAGTACGATAAAACACAAACAAATGATTAATAATGGTTTGCATATCACTAATTTGCTCCATTAGCGGTAATAGGCACCAATTATAGCTCTAAAGACGACACCATTTTCTGTCTATAAGTCTTTTGAGCTACAATATTGCAGCTAACTAGTCCTAAGACTGGAAATTCACACTACAGCAAAATGGTTAGAAAGAACAACAATAAACACTTTAGTTGTATACGGTTGGTTGTAAATTGTTGTTGGTCATATCCTGTCTCAAGGACAATATTCTAAAAATATCTTCAGTTCAAATAAAGCATGTATATAAGGTCTATTACAACTCTATGTCGTTATTATTTGTAAACTGTTCAGGATATCTTGGCTAAACTATTGTGTAGTTACATCACCTTGAACGGTATGCGATGCTTTTCTGCTATTATCATCGTTTCACATGGTAAAATAAATACAAAAGTTTCAATGGTTTTTGTCCGAACGAGGAAAAGGGGAAAATAATTTCTTTTTTGAAACGTTGGGAACACGAGTTTATTTTCCCAGTTCAACTAGCAAGACATTAAATGCAATGCCTTATTTTCCATTCATCTTAAAACAAAACAAAAAAGCAATATTAGCGTAAATGTTTTTTATTGCACTAGAATCGTGTGTATATCGTATTGAACAAAAAATCATTCATAGTTCAACAAATTATAAAAAATACTAAATATAGTAAATTTTGTTTGGCACTGACATACTGAAATGAGAGGGAAAAGAAAAAACCAGACATGATTGGTCAATAGGTAAATGACGTCATGTAAGGACAGACATGATTGGTCAATAATTAAATGACGTCATGTTATGATAAAAGACAGGGAGGAAGAGTAAGATATTGGAAATAAAGGAAAGACATCGAGGATTTCATAAAAAAAACATTGGATAGGATGTAACATCAACTAAATATCAACTTACAAAAATATGATGAACAAATTGTACATGTATTTATTTACATGGCGATGAAATAAAACACGATTTTGATTAGCCAGATACCGTACAGTCTCTGGAAGTCAGCTGACAGAATAATGACGGGTGTTGGTAGCATAATCTCAAGTACGTGTACATGTTGAACGTAAAATATGACATGGAAGAAATCGGCATTTTTTATAAAAAGGAACTACTTTATGAGAATATGTTCCGTTTAACGATAGACTGGGCATGAAAACGTTGTTACAATTATATGTTGGCCAAAAAAAAAACCGCATTTGTGCGATTTGATTCCAATCATAAAACAAACTCCGACTCTTCAGTTTTGCCTCCCCCCCCCCCCCAAAAAAAAACAAGAATCTTTTACAGCTACAAAACAAACGAACGGAAAACGTTATGTCCACTGAAAGAGCTGTAAACTGCAATCGTGCGAGATTCTATTCTTCAAAATCATGCACACGCGATTATGTTTAACAATTATCGCAGCAAATTCGAGCAATCTACTAAAATGCACAATAAATCGTATATACAAATGTCAACACACGCTTTTCCTGTACACTTGTCCATATATACATCTGTACATTATGTAACAAATCCACTAAATATATTAATCTTTAAATAATTCGAGATCATCAGTTCAATTCATGTTTATGTTTAAAACTAACATGAAAATGAGTTGTTTCTGAAACACAGTTAAATATAGGATAATATATCGTTAGCTTTGCCGACATTTCATACCGACGCTCAGTTCACATTTCATGTGATGCCGATTAATACTTTCCAATACTAGATTAACTTGATTTGAACATGTCGCATAGCAGTCTCTCAATTGGTACGTTTCCTATTGTCCTGCGGAAGAATACGTCTTCGAGTGCGCGAGCATTGACTGTGCGCAGGGCCGGAAGCATGAGAAGAAGTTTTCCGAATCGAACTTTGTTGTTTGGTTGGTGTGTAGCGGTGTACTCGTGAAGCATGAGTTGAGCCTGGTCCTGCAAAGTGTCCACGTGCATGTAGTCTCGCAATCCACGTGACTCTGAAAACAACCAATCGTATAGATGATAGAATGTTTAATTACTTACATTCAAGTGAGCAAAGGTTTTGGTGCAAAGTATTAATATGTCATCTAAAACATTTGAAATAAAGGACAAGAGGAGCAAGAACGACAAAAACGGAAACGGCAATGAAAGAAGAACACCAAAAACAGTAACAATTTTAACAATTGGAATAGTTACTTTGTTGAACATGTACCTGATTTGAAGAGAACAAGTGCCTTTAGGCATGCGTACTCTGTGGAATCGACTCTCAGTGAATTCAGACGAGCAATGACGTCATTAAGTATCCGAAGGTTGGCGGCCATTATAGCATGCTTCTCTCCAATCTGTGGGTCGAGGTGCAGTGAGCCGGGTGCCAGAAGAGTGGCTACAAATAAACATTACCAAAATTAGGACAACTGTTTATGTACTGTACAATCACTACTTTAAAGCGACATTATGGGCTAATTATTATGCAGAATCTCTCCAGAAGAGTTGAAAATTCATCGTTGAAAGAATTTGTTTGCTTACCAACGTCAATTGGAAGAGACCATTGAGCAGCACTAAGGACGAATAATTCGCTCCAGGATTCCTCCAATAATATGGCCTGGTCTCGAAAAGGAAGTTGGAGGAATGACGGGATGTTCCTAGCCCATTTTACTGACATAAACAGTAATCTAGCCGCCGTCTCGAACAGATTTTCTGTGTTGGAGTTGATGTTGTTGGTTGAAACATTTGAATCAGGAAAACGAGGGAAGAATGGAGATTGGTTCGTAACAGGAAATCTGGATCCATCTGAGCCTAAACTTGTTCCGTAGACGCCAGGTATAACAATGGGATGTACTTTAGTCGTTTGCGGCGGTGACGTCATAACAGTCGAGGAAACTCTGGGACTATCGCAGCTCTTGTTGGTCAATGATTCTTCTGCAATATTCAGAGAGGAGAACATTTATAACTCGGAACTATAAAACTTTTGTCGGAAATACTACATGCACATTGGATATGGATGCACAAATTGACAATAAGGTTTCTAATAAATGTTCAGTCATTTACCTTTTTCGCCTTTGATAATGTCGTTCTGGGGCGTTATACGTCCGTTACTTTCCGGTGATATTCGGTCATTTCCGTTATGTAATGGGGACGGTGAACGACTGCAGTTCCGGTTGAAGTCTTCGTTTGAAAGAGGTGAATTGCTGGATGAAGCACTACTTCCGCCGTCACTGGTTCCACCGCTGTAGCGGACTGTTAGATTGGCGTTAGGGATCATGCTGGGGATGAACATTCCTGGTAATCTGTGGTCAGTGATGTGTAGCGGAACAGGGGTAAAACCGTGGTTAGGGGTGTGTGGGTGACCATAATCAGCTGTCATGGTAACTGGAGTGTGTGAATACTGATGGAATGGTGTAAATTGTCTGAAAAAGATATCAATATTATGTAAACCAATGGAACTATCAGGCATCTAATAAACAATGAAGATATCACGCTCATTTAAAGGACGCGCGACTGATGATACTGTGCAATGTTAACGTATAACTTATCCCTATCAAACCTTCCGTTCAATGTATTTCTATTAATGTACGTACTTTGGTCTTTCAAAGAACTCTCCAAGACGATGGAACATGTGCGGTTTGTTATCCTCCGCGTCGTCCGTGTCCCTTTTGTACTGGTAACAGCGAGGTGCCCTCTCGTGCTGAACAGCTGAAGTAGAAAATAAAGGTACAGCGTTAGCCAACACTAGAAATTACGTAAATGAATGCTCAACTACAGGAAAAAGCTCTTAACGATGTTCCATGTGGTTAAATTGTGTATGGATTCAAACCAAATATGTTCTTGTACAAAAGGAATGCAAGTTGGGAACTTAATCGTACAGTTTATTGCGCAGGGGTCAAGGACCTTCGGCAACACCCTTAAATACCTTTTTAATTGTTGTCATGCATGCAGACTTGAAGTCTGACATGAAATGTCTAGTTAGGTCGGATAAATTGCAGTCTTTGTGCAAGTATTTCATAATCTCTGAGGTAATTTTCTATGCCACGGAAAAGGCTAATCGTCTGAAAATCGTCTGTTTGTGGCTTTGTCAACCATTTGCCGCCCGAATTTTGCAGGCAACGTACAAACCATGAACAGGTTTCAAATATTCGCATCTTACGCGAGGCAAAAAGACAATAGTCTGTCCGAAATGAATCTTATTAGCGGAGCAATTTTATAAAGAAAAAACAAACAAATGTAGAAACAGATTGTGTGTGTACCTAAGCACCGTTACATATCGGGGAGAGTTAGTTCAGAGTAAACACCAACTGGTCCTGCCAACGTCAAGTCACAAAGTCAATGATGGACACTGTATTGTTGTATATAGACCGTAAAGATTAATGATGTTATTAAGACCACGATCACTCCATAACGTGTAAACATCTCCGTCATCCTTCACATCCTAATCTGTGTACTCTCGTCATCGACTGGATGCCACAGCTCGCGACAGGCACGCGACAACGACAATTGATATGGTAGAATAGCAGGTGGAGCTGCGGTCGATACTCGTCCTAGGTATGAAGTACCCGGGGTGATTGATGGATTAGCTCATTAGGGTCCGCTTACCACTAAAACGGTGGGCGGAGGGGTAGGGATCGAACGCGACCACTTATCCGTCGTTTGGAGGAGGTGTCACGTGGTCCGGCTCCTCCAAATTAATCCGCCTAGTTATCATAAAAGTAGGTCGTCAACTTCACGTGACAAATACGGACTATAACGGCTCAGATGATAAATATACTACAGAATTTGGCAAAATATTACCGTATATGTTAGAAGTATAACATGTCGCCAAATCTGATACGACTTTGACTCTAAAATACCTGATCCCCTGAGCGCTTTATTGACCCGATGTAAGATGACCCAGCACGCGCCACGTCCGTAACTATTTTCGAGAAGTCTGTAAATTTGTTCACTGGTTCCTCATTAGAGGCTGGTACGGGACGATATGTTTATACAGTAAACCGACTCCCTGACTGGCCTTTTTACAGTACTAGTCCCCGGGCCGACTGGGAAGTCCCAGGTGCTAAATACAGGTATACCGCTAACTTCGAGTGCAACTATTGTTAATTTGTATGTGTTAATTGTTAGCTTTGGACTTGAGAAATCAGCATCAGATTTGGTCTCCGACGATTTTTGCACGTACAGTCACAGATGTCATTGTTCTCTGTTTCCGAATTCAATTAAAACATTATTTTTCTGTGCTAGAAGTCAACAGTCATACGAGAGACCGACCTGGAAGGGCTGAAGGTGTGTTATATTACATTAACTATTCAATGTCCGATATTTGCAGTTATTTCTGATGTTGTGCTTTAATTGTCACTGAAAAATGAAACCTTTGAAAACAAAACCCAAGAAATTCTATACACTCAAGGTCCCAGAAAATCGTTAAAAACTTACTGAATCTTCTTACATTGTAACTCTTCTTTGATTTTTTTTTGCTTTTTGTTATGAACTTGTTTTCAATTTGTTTGAACTGTCTTTGAATCCTCAAGGTATCAATCAAGAACACTCACCATCTTTATTCATCTTGACGTCCAAACATTTTTTAAAGCGGCATGCCTGGCACTGGTTCCGCCTGGCGACGTCCACCACACAGTTACCATTCTCCTTACATACGTACTCCAGATTCCGGCGGATACTCCGCTTGAAGAACCCCCGACAGCCATCACAACTCTGGACGCCATAATGCTTACCGGAAGCTTTGTCACCACATACCAAACATATCACTTCCGGTTTACGACTTGGAGGACTGTGGTCTGTGGAAAGTACAAAATTTGGAGTTATTTAACTCGTTGCGAAACTTGACTTGTTTTAGTTTCTAAGCAAAGAAGCGCATTTCCATGGCAAAGGATCACTATCCTGCAATATAAGAAACAGCGCCAAATTGGACTCAGTGAGGCTATGTTCACTGCCAAATGCAAATTATTTCAATAAAATGGCCAGATGATTAAAATAATCATATCTGGTAGAATGAACTAACTCACATCGTTCTACAATAATGTCGATCATGATTACGATTTTACGATTCCTTTGACGAGAGGCTTGTTGTCATTCTGCTGTACTCCACGTGAATGTTTAGGATTATAGAGGTCATGTTTGTGACCAATGAGGCATACTGAACAGACTTGTGTTGGCCTTGATCGCACAGATAACCGTGACCAGACAGTCGGGCACATCTCGGCCGATAACAAGTGTCATTGTTGTTGTTTATTTGTTGATGTTTTGTTCGTATGTGGGATGGGCAGTATGCTTAAAATCAATATTTAAAAAGCTAATTTGTCAGTAATTCCAAGATCTGTTATTTACCTAAAAATATCTTAAACAAATATGTAAGCCGATACATTTGTATTTCTTCGCGCCAATCAACAACAGAGAGGGTTTGGGTTTCATTAGTTGATCGTCCTATTAGCAGGCAATGTATTAAACATGGTGGATAGAAAACGTTTTATATTGGAGTATTGGAACACGATTATTAGGACGAGTTTCTAAGCCAACAAGAATAGTGGCAGGGGGAATTAAAATGTACGGCGATCATGTTTTTAAACAATATTAAGCTGACCCTATTAAGATAAGCTCGCTAGAATCTTTAGAAAACAAAATAATTATATAATCCTAGTGTGTTTACACATTACATTACCATTATATGATAATATATTTTTCATACTTGATACATCCATCAACAAAACGATATAGATGTAAACAGTCGCGGTAAATATTATGTGATTTTAGATACGATTTTTTTTTCATGTTTCTGACAATCGATATTGTCGTTTCCTGTGATACAAGAACTTGTGCCGCTTATCATCTGTTGTTTATACAATAAATATGACAGATGTAATTTTCATTCTTTGCAACCAGTTTCACAAAGAATATGTCCTTTGTATATCTTCAATATATTTCAATATTTTTAATTTATGGATATCTTTTAAGGGTTTTTCTTGAATTCTGTAAATCTTGCTATTTGCGAAAATAATATAATATTGTTATTGTTATAAAGATATCAAAAGAAAATACTTTTTATTTTATTTAATCGATTTGATAGAATTAAAGTTTAATTAATTAGTTTTTCCCATTGAGTGACCAGCGATTTACAATAAATATCAGCAAATGGTACATGTACAGTATGTCCAGACACGTTTTAAATAGATTTCAAATTACACAATTAATTTACTACGCCTTGCAGCCTTTCATGAAAAGTAGTACATTGTTCTAATTATTTTTTACTAATGAGATAAGCTTTATGTATGTGTTCAAATACTGTAGTTATGTTTTCTAAACTTTTCAATAATGCAAATGATAAAAACTTCAGACATCAGTGACACTTTATCAAGGTAATATTTTTTAATCTTGTAATTTGACTGCCATATATATAATTTTCTCTGTCGTTTGTAGAGAATATTATGAATTAAAATTATAAAAAAATGTAGGTTTCTATATTCAAATACTTTCTATGACACACATGATTAAAATACTCTCTAAAATGTATTCGTCAGAAACTTGGGAAAAAAATCAAACATTATAAGTCTTATTTTACTTTTTTTTTTTTATTTAAAGTTTCAATTTTAAAATAACGAAACTATTTATATTATATATATTACAGGTGTTAGACGTATTGTGATCTTTGGACTGTATTTTATCACGTGCGATCAGCGATCAACCTGATACGGAACCAGACAAGGTTAGAGGTCAGTCTGAGGAATTATCAACCTCTGATACAGGATAACCGACTTACAGGTACACACACGTGATCACGTCCTAAAAAGCTTAATGGACTTCACTTGCACTTGCGATTATTGAATTCATATTAAAGTTAAGAATGCAAATGGTTGCCATAGTTTTGAACAGTATCTGTACTTTTGCATATACGTATTACTTTAATACCGAATTGTAGGATTTATAGTATATAGTACAAAGTATATATGTATATTACTAGTAATTTATAATATTATCTTGATAAAACTTGATATTTAATACCAGAATCATTATAATATAGATATACAATTGAACATGTATTAATTACTATAGTTTCAAATGCATATATCTACCTTCTATTTAATCTTTGTATCTCAGTTTTGAGGAATAAAAGAAATGATGATGATGATTGTGGAAACAATGACTGACTTTAAAAACTTGAACTGAAATCAAGACAATGCGTAATACTTTCACGGGTCTTTTTCAAATATATTTTTACAATCATACCAAAACCATCTTACAATGGGTTTCTAATAATATTGTCAGATAAATAAAAGAAAACGTGTCTTCAGTTCTAATGTTACATATATAATCTCTATAGACTTATAGTTAGTATACATGTTTGTACAAGTGTCCACTGGTGCTCGGACTAATTCTACCCATAATATGTAATATTGCAAAGAAACTTGACCATAACTATACGTCATCGAATCAATAAGCTCAGATGACCACACCAGAACAGTGGCCGCATCGAGAGGTCAACGGATTTTAACTTAAGGACGCCAGTGGGTTAAAGGGGAGATAATTCTTCTGATCTGGACTTACTACACTAATGAAGCGTATTGATATTCATTCGATTTTGTAAACAAATAAGTCCACGCCGCGTGTCCGTGTTTGGTCAACATGTAAACAATAGACAGTATTGTTATAGTATTATTACAAGTGGATTACCAGTGATAATCCAGTAGTGTAAAGTTACGGCAGGTTACATCGACATGTTGAGTGAAATTTCGGGGGTTAATACACGTCTAAATGCATTTAATCAACTTCTCACATACTTATGATTAAACTAAGTTTATGATGTCACGGAATTACTACTTGGTGTATATGTGAGCCAGCATGTTAGTACAGAGTATAACCACAAGATAACGATCACGTCAGTCAGAGCAACGTCCACACGACTTACCTGTATATTCATTACTGGAGATGTTTTCTCTCTCCAAAAGTTTTACGTAATACAGTGACATAACACTACTGTATAATATTAGTTATTTTGTGCCTTGGTAAAAAAATGACTTCAAATTGATAAAGATTTTAAAATATAAAACTAATATTTTGTCATGATATATATATATATATATAAATTTATTTCATTCATATACGTATTAGTTTATTTTTCACAAATGGAATCGTTATTCTAACCATAAATGACCCGCAATATGTTTAATGAAAAAGACCCGATCATCTTAACTGCTCCCTTTTCAAAATGTCTCTGATGCATATTATGATCAAATAACCCCGATATTAAATCCATATTGTGTTTAAAGTTCCTAATTATCCTAATTAGTAGTAAAGTTAACTTGTAAGAAAAAAAAAGTTTTTTTACATAGGTCGTTGCGAAAATAAAACGTGTCCTTATAAAAAAAAAAGTGAAAACAAAAGTTTGGGAGAAAACTTTCAGATCTGTCAGGTCACATTCTCTACGTTAGATACAACAATAAAAAATGTCACACCACACAATTGTTTGTACAATGACATAAACGTAAAAACATGTCCCTCTGTAGGTGGAGCGTCACACAGGTGAGTCGAGTGTTATCTTAGTAATCAGCTGTGGCATTAACAGGTAATATACAGGTGTCATAGCTCTCTGATCCTCATCAACGGCTAATCCCGTTTTAGGGGCCAAATATCACTACAACTACACGCCCCTTTTGAACATACCTAAGGGAGATAATCCGGGCCAGGTAGCGGGGACAAACAATTGGTTACCTGTGGCTACCTGAAGTAGCGGTAGAGCAAATGTCGCCAGATGCCAGTTGGTACACCTGCCCACTATGTAATCCATATACCAGTCATTATACTAACTGTATATAAACTTATGAAAAAACGATATTAAAAAGTTTGTCAATTAATTATTATGCATAAAATGAAAAGGCTAGCTTATCTAGACAAGTATATACATCGGTTTATTACAATATTTCTTGCGCCGATCAATTCATCTAAAACAAAGGACGTTCGTTGTTCTGACATCAGAAAAGTATTCAGAATTTCAAAAATGAATTGAATCTAAATAAGTAAATTATATATGATACAATGGCTCTCAGTGATTAAATCGTTATCGAAAGATGCGGGAAATGGGAAACAGATGTAGCATAACCAAATAATTCTGATTTCGCTGTATTTGTTAGTTTGTGTTTTTCGTGTTATTTGTTTACGTAACAAGTGACACTCCGGGTAAAATTGATGATTTTTGGACTACAGACTTTTTTTTCTTCAGTTAACCAGATGTATGTATTAACTATTTACCTATTATTTACGCCTCTCAGAATTCAGGAAATATACATACTAAGGTGTCCCAGTTGACTTCAATTTCGGCATCCTAAAACTGCTTTAAACGCTAAAAATCTATTTGATTTAGCATACATTTTATTTCATTTGTATTTCACATGTAAAATAAACAGTGCGGTCAAGCACATCTAGATCGCTATTTCAATGGGTTTCTTTTCCGAAGTAACGAAACTAATGGTTTTGATTCTTAATAAGCGTAAGGTTTCAAATAACACTAAAAAGATGACCTAAAGAGAGACTTAAAGAGATGGAAAATAAACAAAACCAATCGCTCATTTGTACTTGTCCTATTATGACGTAATATCGAGTCCTACCTAAAGCAGAAAGAAAGCTGAATTAAATTCTGTTTTAAAGTAAACTAAAGGAGAGACGCCATTGATGTATCAACTTATTCTATAGAACTTTCGGAGATAAACAATGAAAACTGTGTCATATTTTCGAGACGTTTCTCTGGCGATAAATTTTACATATAGGCATATCTATACACGTTTTATAATTTCTACGCTGTGTATATATAAACCATGGCCTTTATCTATCAAAGAAGAATAATATAAAATCATCAATAATTTGTATATCATGTATATGTTGGGTATAAATACACAAAACATCTGACCACTTCTCAAAACAAGGCTCGTAGTTCACGTCACTTCACGTGGACTCAAATATGGACATTCACGTGCGTTCACTGCTTATATAATACCTGTACATGCAGTTTTGATACAAGCGCGATCTTCGATCTTTGCACGTGCTGTTTGCTAATCCCATGGTCACAGTGAGATCGGGTCAGTAAGGGAGTTCTCGACCCAGTTGCCCATAGCATTACAGGGTCACGGAAACTTCACAAAATGACGGTACTTATAACATAAGTCACTTGTCATGAACTGAACTATCTTTTTAACAGATAAATACCGAACAAACGCATCTAATGACTTGTAACACATTAAAATTCTATGACATTATGGGATTTTTTTTTATTATTTTTTTTTTTTTGGGGGGGGGGGGGGGTGCGATATACGCCGTAAAACATTATTTTCAATGACATTTTTCACATACCCCTGAAATGCACGCGCACGTTCCAAATATGTATTTCATCACAAGTATACGCCCGGGTTATAGATCTCTATGAACACACAGTAAGTGAATTTGGGATTTGTCATAAATAACCGATTATAGAGCTGTAAAATAGTCAGGTTTGTCTTTATTCTTCTGGTAAATTTATCATACTTTGATTTTTATCGACTATGTTTAAATAGGAAAGTATACAATATTTATGTTAAAAATATTTAACGTACATTAGGCTCTATATCATATTTTTATTCCATAACTTAAGTTTTATGAATTATTTTCATCCGATATATCTGTGCAAGTTTTAATGAAATCGGACGAAATTAAGAAAAAAATCAGTGCGTTTTATGGTATTTCACAAAATACGAACAACTGAATAATCATTAATAACAAAAGCACACTGAACAGTATAACAGAAAATAATTAAATGTTGTAATTGTTAAAAGAAAATTAATTAGTTGACTTACCGTGGAGTATCTGAGGTGCGATAGTCGCGCTCATCGCTTGTTTCGTTGACGTGGATGATAATAATGATGATTTCCTTGACCGTCGTGATAAGACCTCCCTTGTAGATGTTAGACTCCGAAAGTCAACGCCTGTCAAAATACTCTCACCTTCGATATCGCGTGCGTATTGAGCAACTAATGACAATGATAAAAGCTCGCCCCTGATTGGTCAGACCACTTGGCTGGGTGGAATTACAACACAAATCCATTGGGCGGAGTTTAACCCCTGACCCTCTTTGCAAGCATTTTAATAATTTGTGATTATTGAATGAGCGTCGTTAGATGGGCGGGGATTATCGTTAATATTATTCACAATACATCTGTATTGTGTAATTTGGGCATCACGCCGGGAACCCTACCAACGGTCAATTGACCACAAACACTTTAGATCGCTGGTCACTCTGGTCAATTAATAGCCGTATTTTTGCTACAAGCCTTTTGTGAAAGTCTCATTATTTTCAAAATTTCATTTAACCAAATCTGCTTAAGATAATTATTACGGCTATATTGTAAATTCGATATTAAACACAAGCAAAATTTTGTAGATTTCCAATTTAGGGTTTTTGAAAGCAAAATAAAGTCGACTACGATCTTATGACTTTTATATCTATACACGAAATGTAACATTATGGTGAAAAATTTACAGAAGTGCCGTAGACACGTGTTTCTATTCCCTTTATTATATTTAATTATATAAATTGTGTTTTATATCGCGTCATCAAGAATTTTCGATAAAGAAAAGTTTAAACCAGACCAAGATTTCAATTAGTTTAAATGATTATTTAACAAACAATCATGCTCAAAAATCAATATAAGAAACAATGTGTTATTTAATATATGTGTAGAAGAACAGGGAAAATACACATTCCTGTCGAGTGCCCCGACCAGGAATCGAACCCGGGTCTCCGGCGTGGAAATCTACGGCTCTACCGACTGAGCCAAAGAAGCATGCTCCGTCAGCTGAGTGACAGAGACCGTATTTAACACTATGTACAAGTCACACCGACCCGCTCCTTTTACATATGTATAGATCTATATATTGATTATCTACTCACTGCCCCAAATCAATAAGTAGAAATAATAAGTACCATATGCATACATAACAAAGATAGACAGAACGGAATCATGGGAACAAAACAAACGATAACATTCTACACAATGAAAGAGGGTTTTCTCTGACAAGGTTACGGTCTCTCAACAATAGGTAAATTTTCTAAAATAAGAATCATCTTTGGATTTGTAGATAAAGATACATATAAAAATACATATCTATGCAGTCTAACATAAAATGATGAAATGATTGAACTTCTTTTAATGCCTAAAAACCAATATAATGTAAATGTGAATGTTGAAAATATGTAATGTAAACAAAAGATGTCAGATCATTTAGCCACATTGTGTGTTTTTGGTTATTTAAAACGTATACATGTTTCTCTAATCTAACGTATTAAGTGCGGGATATAAGTCACCACTTTGGTTTACACCACTGAAAATTTAATACTTTCAAACATGAATGTAAAATAGTCAAATAGCGTTTACTTCCGATCGTTTTGCCGAGGCTACAATTCCGTGCCTCATACCAACTTAAGTTGATGTAACGATATTTAAAATAACCAGCACGAGAACTTATCATCCTCGATATTCCGGGGGTTACTATCACTGTGGATATAACGACAATTATAGTAATCCATGGAGTTTCGAGGATGGCGCACTATCAAGAATACGGAAAGAATCAGAGTTTCATAGGTAATTGATACCAAAACGCAAAATAATCTTTTCGGGCACTGGGATATAATTAAGTCATCAAAAAATTTAATTGATTAACTTCTTAATCGCCAAGATTAAATTCATCAAACGATGTAATTTGAGAGACAACTCTGCAAGGATGACCCAGGTAAAAAAAAAAAACCCCGTGGTCAAACAGTTCTGTGAATCTGCGACATACTCTGTAGATCTTTCAGATTTTATCGGTATCAATTTGTTTTGCAATTCGAATGAATATCATTGTACAGCTCTGTTTTTTTTATATCCTCTGGAACTTTGATTATATATGCATGTATCCCACCAACGGCTTACATTTCAGTAGACTAGTTTGGGAACACTGCTTTTATATACCAATGTAAAATTATCAACGAAACAATTATTGTCCAGAATTGTGATGTAGAAACATATACATATTGACATATACTTGGATACTTGTGTAATAAGTTTATGTACTCCTTAATTTACCGATGGCAATGAATTGAACAATGATATCTTTGAGAATCAATTGTTTTCAATGGGCTTCTTAAAGTGAGACAATGACTGGACAATGCATGTTTATCAATATGAATATACATGTATAGCGAAGTCATTCGTTTATCAAAATGGAGTGAAATAGTTTGAAAAAAACCCGCCAATGACCAAAGCAGTCACCACTAGAAAAAATACCGGTTACCAAGCCTATGGACTGGAGAACAAAACATGTAACAAGAATCTGGTGAAACATTTTAATTTGTATTAATCTGTTGACTCTTTAAGTAACTTATAATTGGGCTTTGAACATAAAGATTATCTGGACACTTACGAATCTAGTCCCACCATCATAGAGGGCGCTCATCTCTTGAGTTCCTGTTTGTTCTTTCGACTTCGCACGTGTGGAAACAGACTGTATCAATTGAAGGACCAGGAACTTCTGTTTTTGTCAAAAATGGAAAATAATGACAAATAAAACACGAGTAGGTTCCTCTTGGCCACTATTGTGACGGAGTGGTTTGGGGAGAGCGGGCATAAACCAGGCGACAACAAGCTGTTTATGTTGTAAACGTTTCCAAACAACCCCACAAACCGCTCCACACATTGACGACACGCTTCCAGTGACGACAGAATATTTGTTCAATTACGAGTGCTGGTTTGTGATTGGTTGAAGTACGTTCATCTGCGGACAAGTGGTGGACCAATACATTGCCGTTTGATGGAGGAAATGAAGCGGCGATTGAAGTGGCCTTAGTTTGTGTAAGTTATGTGTTCTGATGGACGCGGATACAATGGTGGAGCTATAATGACCCAGCAATACTCTCAACCGCTCTCTCGACTGTACACGGGCATTCAAAAGTCAGGACTAATTGTAAGCCAAATTTCTTGGCTTTTGGTGCCGTATTTTGTTTGTAGGCGATATCATGAAAGGTCGAAGAATTTATGCCGAACCGAAACGATAATGGCACGATAACAGGCATTTCCCCCTTTTTTCGGTGTGTTACTTAAATTATTTACTGTTTAGAAAGCACATTCCATGTTTTATTTATTAAATGTAATTGCCACATATCAGTGCTCATTATATTTAACAAGCGTCTAAAACACCCCGAGGTAGCGATAGAAGCGTTGTCCCGACACAGCAATACAGAACTGGAGTGGCGGTTACTTGTGATGTGGCTACCAAAACAGCATTTACCAGTCACGTTCTGTGTTCCTGTTCCGGTGGTGACCTCGGGCTCTTTTTATCGATGACTGGCCTCTAGGTAGTTCTGTCGACCCTTGATGGCGCAGACCTTTCGAGTCAAGCTCACGATACACAAGATCATGCTTCTGAGACGACATACACGATTCGACAAAAAACTTAAATAATCTAAAAGGGAAATAATAAGTTTCTGTTCATGGATAAGTGGGAGTTTCATTCTATAGTGCCGATGTATTCGCCTTTGGGTAAATACTAATTTGCAGGAATTTAGACTTGAAGAGAGACGGCCTGGTCGACGTGTTGGCATTTTACGTCACGCGCGTTCTTCCACATGATATTAGATTACATCCGTATTAACAATATTGTGTGCGCATGTCGATAAAGGAGGACGCCTTCCGCATGAGCTCGGCAATTTGTTTCATCATTTGTTATCTGTAAAGCCGTGTGTTAACATTTTCATAGATATTTTCTTTCCACCCTTGTGATAAACATCAACTGTAAATATATCACTTACACATGTAAATACCAATATACTGTCTTTCTACCCTGAACAGAGATAGGTATTATATCTCCCGCCAAAATGCCATATGTTTCTCGTGCGGTCAGTGCTACTTCCGGTGTAAACAAATCGCAACCCTTACTTTTCTGGCCATTGTATTCATCTACCAACCCTTGCTTCATTTGTGTGTGTACCATCTAATGCCTTAGGGTCGCACTAAGGACGAAGATAATAACCGTTTATCAGTAAGTAACACCGAATGTCCTGTGTTCTATTCCTGTCACTACACCGAAGGAAGTATATAAACAATGTTTGTCACCGGTGTATCAAAACAATGTATGTCGCCGGTCTATTCCTGTCACTACACCAAAGGAAGTTTCTAAACAATGTATGTCACTGGTCTATTTCTGTCACTGCACCGAAGGAAGTATCTAAACAATGTATATCACCGGTCTATTCCTGTCACTACACCGAAGGAAGTATCTAAACAATGTATGTCACCGGTCTATTCCTGTCACTACACCGAAGGAAGTATCTAAACAATGTATGTCACCGATCTATTCCTGTCACTACACCGAAGGAAGTTTCTAAACAATGTATGCCACCGATCTATTCCTGTCACTACACCGAAGGAAGTATCAAAAATGTATGTCACCGTCTATTACTGTCACTACACTGAAGGAAGTATCAAAACAATGTATGTCACAGTCTATTCCTGTCACTTCACCGAGGAAGTACTAAACAATGTATGTCACCGGTCTATTCTGTCACTCACTGAAGGAAGTATCTAAACGATGTATGTCAAAACACAGTCTATTCCTGTCACATTCACCGAAGGAAGTATCTAAAATCAATGTTTGTCCACCGGTCTATTCCTGTCACTACCGACTGAAGGAAAGTATCTAAACGATTTATGTCAACTGGTCTATTCCTATGTCCAATTCACCGAAGGAAGTATCTAAACAATTGTTTGTCACCGGTAATATTACTGTACACCGACGGAAGTATCTGAAAACTATGTGTGTCACTGGGTCTTATTACTGTCTCTACACCCAAAGGAAGTATCTAAACGATATATGTCACACAGTCTATTACTGTACACCGACGGAAGTATCTATAAACATTGTATGTCGACGGTCTATTTCCTGTCACTACACCAAAGAGAGAGTATCTAATCACAATGTTATGTCGCCGGTCTATTCCTGTCACTACGCCGAAGGAAGTATCTAAACAATGTATGTCGCCGGTCTATTCCTGTCACTTCACCGAAGGAAGTATCTAAACAATGTATGTCACCGGTCTATTGCTGTACACCGACGGAAGTATCTGAACAATGTGTGTCACTGGTCTATTCCTGTCACTACACCAAAGGAAGTATCTAAACGATATATGTCACCAGTCTATTACTGTACACCGACGGAAGTATCTAAACAATGTATGTCACCGGTCTATTCCTGTCACTACACCAAAGGAAGTATCTAAACAATGTATGTCACCGGTCTATTCCTGTCACTACACCAAAGGAAGTATCTAAACAATGTATATCACCGGTCTATTCCTGTCACTACACCAAAGAAAGTATCGAAACAATGTATGTCACCGGCCTACTCCTGTCACTTCACCAAAGGAAGTATCTAAACAATGTATGTCACTGGTCTATTCCTGTCACTGCACCGAAGGAAGTATCTAAACAATGTATATCACCGGTCTATTCCTGTCACTACACCGAAGGAAGTATCTAAACAATGTATGTCACCGGTCTATTCTACCGGTCTATTCCTGTCACTACACCGAAGGAAATATCTAAGCAATGTATGTCGCCGGTCTATTACTGTATACCGAAGGAGGTATCTAAACAATGTATGTCGCCGATCTATCCCTGTCACTTCACCAAAGAAGTATGTATGTCACCGGTCTATTCCTGTCACTACACCGAAGGAAGTATCTAAACAATGTATGTCACCTGTCTATATCCTGTCACTCTATTCACCTAACCAAAGGAAGTATCTAAACAATGTATGTCACCGGTCTATTCCTGTCACTACACCAAAGAAAGTATCTAAACAATGTATGTCACCGGTCTATTCCTGTCACTACACCAAAGGAAGTATCTAAACAATGTATGTCACCGGTCTATTCCTGTCACTACACCAAAGAAAGTATCTAAACAATGTATGTCACCGGTCTATTCCTGTCACTACACCAAAGAAGTATCTAAACAATGTATGTCACCGGTCTATTCCTGTCACTACACCAAAGGAATGATCTAAACAATGTATATCACCGGTCTATTCCTGTCACTTCACCCAAAGGAAGTATCTAAACAATGTATGTCACCGGTCTATTCCTGTCACTACACCAAAGGAATGATCTAAACGATGTATGTCACCGGTCTATTCCTGTCACTACACCAAAGGAAGTATCTAAACAATGTATGTCACCGGTCTATTCCTGTACACCAAAGGAAGTATCTAAACAATGTATGTCACCGGTCTATTCCTGTCACTACATCGAAGGAATGATCTAAACAATGTATGTTACCGGTCTATTCCTGTCACTACACCGAAGGAAGTATCTAAACAATGTATGTCACCGGTCTATTCCTGTCACTACACCAAAGGAAGTATCTAAACAATGTATGTCACCGGTCTATTCCTGTCACTACACCAAAGGAAGTATCTAAACAATGTATGTCACCGGTCTATTCCTGTCACTACACCAAAGGAAGTATCTAAACAATGTATGTCACCGGTCTATTCCTGTCACTACACCAAAGGAAGTATCTAAACAATGTTTGTCACCGGTGTATCTAAACAATGTATGTCACCGGTCTATTCCTGTCACTACACCGAAGGAAGTATCTAAACAATGTATGTCACCGGTCTATTCCTGTCACTACACCAAAGGAAGTATCTAAACAATGTATGTCACCGGTCTATTCCTGTCACTACACCGAAGGAAGTATCTAAACAATGTATGTCACCGGTCTATTCCTGTCACTACACCAAAGGAAGTATCTAAACAATGTATGTCACCGGCCTATTCCTGTCACTACACCAAAGGAAGTATCTGAATACATGTATGTCACCGGTCTATTCCTGTCACTACACTAACAAAGGAAGTATCTAAACAATGTATGTCACCGGTCTATTCCTGTCACTACACCAAGGAAGTATCTAAACAATGTATGTCACCGGCGTGTATCCTAAACAATGTATGTCACCGTCTATTCCTGTCACTACACCAAAGGAAGTATCTAAACAATAATGTCACCGGTTCTATTCTGTCACTACACGAGGAAGTCCTAAACAATGTATGTCACCGGACTATTCCTGTCACTACACCGAAGGAAGTATCTAAAACAATGTATGTCACCGGTCTATTCACTGTCACTACACCGCCTAGTCTAAACAATGAAGGTCTATCCTACTAACAAAGTATCAAAGGTTGCATTGTCTTTGCACAACAATGTTATCATCTATTCCTGTAACAATCACCAAAGGAACCCCTATCTAAACAATGTACTTGTCACCGTCCCTATTCCTGTCCACTACAACCAAATGAAGTATCTAAAATACTCCAAAAGTTTATGTCATGTCACAAGACAGTCACGGATTGTGACCTGTTTCACATTAATTGTGTAAAATATCAAACAGTCAAACCTCTTTAGACCTAAATGATACCATGGTCAGGTTAAAACTGTTTGATTTGTAAACCAACCATGTACTACAGCGACATCCTTTTTGACTTGCATGGTGTGAGTTTGTAGTCTTAACTCCGACATAGCTAACACCATTGATAGTGTAACAACTACCGACAGCCAAGGCAACCTACAGCATAACACAACATAGCTAACACCATTGATAGTGTAACAACTACTGACAGCCAAGGCAACCTACAGCATAACATAAACATAGCTAACATCATTGATAGTGTAACAACTACTGACAGCCAAGGCAACCTACAGCATAACATAACATAGCTAACATCATTGATAGTGTAACAACTACTAACAGCCAAGGCAACCTACAGCATTACATAACATAGCTAACATCATTGATAGTGTAACAACTACTGACAGCCAAGGCAACCTACAGCATAACAATAACATAGCTAACATCCATTGATAGTGTAACAACTACTGACAGCCAAGGCAACCTACAGCATAACATAACATAGCTAACACCATTGATAGTGTAACAACTACTGACAGCCAAGGCAACCTACAGCATAACATAGCTAACATCATTGATAGTGTAACAACTACTGACAGCCAAGGCAACCTACAGCATAACATAGCTAACACCATTGATAGTGTAACAACTACTGACAGCCAAGGCAACCTACAGCATAACATAACATAGCTAACACCATTGATAGTGTAACAACTACTGACAGCCAAGGCAACCTACAGCATAACATAGCTAACACCATTGATAGTGTAACAACTACTGACAGCCAAGGCAACCTACAGCATAACATAACATAGCTACATCATTGATAGTGTAACAACTACTGACAGCCAAGGCAACCTACAGCATAACATAACATAGCTAACATCATTGATAGTGTAACAACTACTAACAGCCAAGGCAACCTACAGCATTACATAACATAGCTAACACCATTGATAGTGTAACAACTACTGACAGCCAAGGCAACCTACAGCATAACATAATATAGCTAACACCATTGATAGTGTAACAACTACTGACAGCCAAGGAAACCTACAGTATAACATAATATAGCTAACACCATTGATAGTGTAACAACTACTGACAGCCAAGGCAAACCTACAGTATAACATAATATAGCTAACACCATTGATAGTGTAACAACTACTGACAGCCAAGGCAACCTACAGCATAACATAACATAGCTGACATCATTGATAGTGTAACAACTACTGACAGCCAAGGCAACCTACAGCATTACATAACATAGCTAACATCATTGATAGTGTAACAACTACTGACAGCCAAGGCAACCTACAGCATTACATAACATAGCTAACATCATTGATAGTGTAACAACTACTGACAGCCAAGGCAATCCTACAGCATTACATAACATAGCTAACATCATTGATAGTGTAACAACTACTGACAGCCAAGGCAATCAACTACTGACAGCCAGGCATAACATAACATAGCTAACACCATTGATAGTGTAACAACTACTAACAGCCAAGGCAACCTACAGCATTACATAACATAGCTAACATCATTGATAGTGTAACAACTACTGACAGCCAAGGCAACCTACAGCATAACATAACATAGCTAACATCATTGATAGTGTAACAACTACTGACAGCCAAGGCAACCTACAGCATAACATAGCTAACACCATTGATAGTGTAACAACTACTGACAGCCAAGGCAACCTACAGCATAACATAACATAGCTAACATCATTGATAGTGTAACAACTACTGACAGCCAAGGCAACCTACAGCATAACATAACATAGCTAACACCATTGATAGTGTAACAACTACTGACAGCCAAGGCAACCTACAGCATAACATAACATAGCTAACACCATTGATAGTGTAACAACTACTGACAGCCAAGGCAACCTACAGCATAACATAACATAGCTAACATCATTGATAGTGTAACAACTACTGACAGCCAAGGCAACCTACAGCATAACATAACATAGCTAACATCATTGATAGTGTAACAACTACTGACAGCCAAGGCAACCTACAGCATAACTACATCATAACATAGCTAACATCATTGATAGTGTAACAACTACTGACAGCCAAGGCAACCTACAGCATAACATAACATAGCTAACATCATTGATAGTGTAACAACTACTAACAGCCAAGGCAACCTACAGCATAACATAACATAGCTAACACCATTGATAGTGTAACAACTACTAACAGCCAAGGCAACCTACAGCATAACATAACATAGCTAACATCATTGATAGTATAACAACTACTGACAGCCAAGGCAACCTACAGTATAACATAACATAGCTAACACTATTGATAGTGTAACAACTACTGACAGCCAAGGCAACCTACAGCATTACATAACATAGCTAACATCATTGATAGTGTAACAACTACTGACAGCCAAGGCAACCTACAGCATAACATAACATAGCTAACACCATTGATAGTGTAACAACTACTAACAGCCAAGGCAACCTACAGCATAACATAACATAACATAGCTAACACCATTGATAGTGTAACAACTACTGACAGCCAAGGCAACCTACAGCATTTGTAGTCTTAACTCCGACATAGCTAACACCATTGATAGTGTAACAACTACTGACAGCCAAGGCAACCTACAGCATAACATAACATAGCTAACATCATTGATAGTGTAACAACTACTGACAGCCAAGGCAACCTACAGCATAACATAACATAGCTAACACCATTGATAGTGTAACAACTACTGACAGCCAAGGCAACCTACAGCATAACATAACATAGCTAACACCATTGATAGTGTAACAACTACCGACAGCCAAGGCAACCTACAGCATAACATAACATAGCTAACACCATTGATAGTGTAACAACTACTGACAGCCAAGGCAACCTACAGCATAACATAACATAACATAGCTAACACCATTGATAGTGTAACAACTACTGACAGCCAAGGCAACCTACAGCATAACATAACATAGCTAACACCATTGATAGTGTAACAACTACTGACAGCCAAGGCAACCTACAGCATAACATAACATAGCTAACACCATTGATAGTGAAACAACTACTGACAGCCAAGGCAACCTACAGCATAAGCCTCTCCACTCATCAACACCTGTAAGGGGTAAACAAACATAATTGGAAACTCATACATGACCCATTCCTAAAAGCCCAGGCTTTAAATAGCCAAATCCAGTCAGTATTCTCCAACTCCAAGAGAGTCCGGCAGAGTTTGAAAAAGATGTAAGATCTCCTCTAAACCTCAATATCCTGTTATGACTGATTTCACTGTAACGGAAGAAGGCATCTTCAAACTCCTAAAAACCTCAACCCTGCTAAAGCAGCTGGTCGAGACAACCTTATACCTAAGATCCTGAACGAATCGGCAGAAGACCTGGATCGAAGACTTCTTGTGGAAGGGGAGAAGTCGGACTATGTGAATGTAGTGTCTGGGGTTCACCAGGGCTCGGTCATCGGCCCGCCCTGTTCTTATTCTATATAAATGACATACCAATAGGCTTCGATGCACAGTTCGTCTATTTGCGGATGACATACTCGCCTATCTAGCAGTGACATCTCATAGTAACACTGCTAAACTACAGAAAGATCTTGTCTGTTTAGCTAAGTGGAATCAAACTGGAAAATGTCCTTTCATCCAAATACGTGTAATGTCATACTAAAAATAAATCTCCCATTAAGAACATCTATACTCTACATGGACAACCACTCCAACATGTGGATGAGGCCAAATATCTGGGCCTAAATATCCAAGCAAATCTAAAATGGGACGCTCACATTCGAGAAATCTGTAATAAAGCCAATTCCACTCTGGGCTTCCTTAGAAGAAATTTAAAAATTGGCTCAACATCTTTGAAAGAAAATGCCTACAAGGCTCTAGTGAGACCATCTTTAGAATATGTCTGTAGTGCTTGGGACCCATACACAAAGACTGACATACACCGGATAGAGATGGTCCAACATAGGACAGCTCGTTTCGTTACCAGCAGACACAGGAACATGTCCTGTGTCAGCTCAATGCTGAGCAGTCTGGGTTGGCCAGCCTTTGAGAAGCGACACGGGGACTTTCTTGTAGATAGTCCATGATCAAATCGCCATATCCACGGACGCACTTTTAGCTCCTACTCGTCTCACCAGACACTCCAACGATAACACCTTCCAGGTCTCTTCATGTAAAACCTAAGTCAGAAAACAATCATTTTTCCCACGAGCCATATCATATTGGAACAGTATACCTCAAGATATTTGTAAAATCATCAGAGTCTAAGCTTTCAAAACAGCCCTCACAAAACTACCATTTAAATTCACTTCTCCCCCGTCTCAATCCTTGGTATTTAGCACACACCGCCATATGACATAATCTTCATCCTGTTTAAGGTGGTCTTTATGAAATCATTGTACAACATAATCTGTGATAATTTTGTGTATATGGCTATATAGTAAATGATTGTACAGTAATGAATCTAGGCACACTATATATTATGATAAAACGACAAAACAGCGCGGGCAGGCTTACTTATAAACGGACAAAACAGCGCGGGCAGGCTTACTTATAAACGGACAAAACAGCGCGGGCAGGCTTACTTATAAACGGACAAAACAGCGCGGGCAGGCTTACTTATAAACGGACAAAACAGCGCGGGCAGGCTTACTTATAAACGGACAAAACAGCGCGGGCAGGCTTACTTATAAACGGACAAAACAGCGCGGGCAGGCTTACTTATAAACGGACAAAACAGCGCGGGCAGGCTTATGTATAAACGGACAAAACAGCGCGGGCAGACTTACTTATAAACGGACAAAACAGCGCGGGCAGGCTTATGTATAAACGGACAAAACAGCGCGGGCAGACTTACTTATAAACGGACAAAACAGCGCGGGCAGGCTTATGTATAAACGGACAAAACAGCGCGGGCAGACTTACTTATAAACGGACAAAACAGCGCGGGCAGGCTTACTTATAAACGGACAAAACAGCGCGGGCAGGCTTACGTATAAACGGACAAAACAGCGCGGGCAGACTTACTTATAAACGGACAAAACAGCGCGGGCAGGCTTATGTATAAACGGACAAAACAGCGCGGGCAGGCTTACTTATAAACGGACAAAACAGCGCGGGCAGGCTTACTTATAAACGGACAAAACAGCGCGGGCAGGCTTATGTATAAACGGACAAAACAGCGCGGGCAGACTTACTTATAAACGGACAAAACAGCGCGGACGGACTTGCTTATAAACGGACAAAACAGCCCTCACAAAACTACCATTTAAATTCACTTCTCCCCCGTCTCAATCCTTGGTATTTAGCACACACCGCCATATGACATAATCTTCATCCTGTTTAAGGTGGTCTTTATGAAAAACATTGTACAACATAATCTGTGATAATTTTGTGTATATGGCTATATAGTAAATGATTGTACAGTAATGAATCTAGGCACACTATATATTATGATAAAACGACAAAACAGCGCGGGCAGGCTTACTTATAAACGGACAAAACAGCGCGGGCAGGCTTACTTATAAACGGACAAAACAGCGCGGGCAGGCTTACTTATAAACGGACAAAACAGCGCGGGCAGGCTTACGTATAAACGGACAAAACAGCGCGGGCAGGCTTACTTATAAACGGACAAAACAGCGCGGGCAGGCTTACTTATAAACGGACAAAACAGCGCGGGCAGGCTTACTTATAAACGGACAAAACAGCGCGGGCAGGCTTACTTATAAACGGACAAAACAGCGCGGGCAGGCTTACTTATAAACGGACAAAACAGCGCGGGCAGGCTTATGTATAAACGGACAAAACAGCGCGGGCAGACTTACTTATAAACGGACAAAACAGCGCGGGCAGGCTTATGTATAAACGGACAAAACAGCGCGGGCAGGCTTATGTATAAACGGACAAAACAGCGCGGGCAGACTTACTTATAAACGGACAAAACAGCGCGGGCAGACTTACTTATAAACGGACAAAACAGCGCGGGCAGACTTACTTATAAACGGACAAAACAGCGCGGGCAGGCTTATGTATAAACGGACAAAACAGCGCGGGCAATGAATTCATGCTGTCGTCGCGTTTGATTTTGGGAGACGATGTATGCCTATTTCCAATCGGAACTTCTCTTGATATAAAACAAAACCTCGGCTGTGATAGGTGTAAGAATATGTAAGAAAATCAAACATTTTCGTCGCTGGAAAACCTAATTACGCCCTAACTGCGCATAAGAACTCCTATAGTCGTATCTCCTTCGAGACAAACAACACACATTATTGATGAACTGACACTTTTTGAGGGGTTGTACCCGTGGTAGCAACCAGTTGTTATGGAAATAGTCCCTTGGTTTCAAAATGGGTGCCCTTGTGTCACATCCGAGGTCAATGTACGACAGTTGCATCCCAGGAGTTCCGGGTGTGTCTATTTCATAGGCTGCAGCAATAAAGCCTGCTACCGCGCGCGCATTGCATGATCGTAGAAGGAGACTATATTTAGTATCTTTTCCTTTTTGTTCGTCCTGAATTACTTTCTTTCTTGTGTATGCGGTCAAATGTTGCCTAGGTGAGGAAGGCTCTTGTTTCTGTTTTCTGTATTTTTTTATACTGTTGGTCACGTAGACCAATAACGACACTCCAGTGGTCTAATTGCAGGAATGCCGCGTTCTAATCAAGGAGAAGAAACGTCTTGGTCAGGATACAGACCCAAAGTCTTCCCTAGAATCGGTGTGGATTGGTTAATTAGTTCAATGTCCAATTAACAGCAGTAGATTGGTAGCGTGTCCTTATGATAGTGGAACAATTGATCTTATGCTATCTCACTAAAGCAACTTATCGAAGATATCGAACAAGCACACCTGGAGCAAATGCCGTAAGTTATGCCACGGCTAGTAGAAGGAAGGATCAGCATTTTAGAAGATAGACAAATAACCATATCGGCCGGTCGCTATCCAAAGCCACGTTATCGTTTGTTAATCATGTAGTTTTCGTACATCATATAAGTCAACCTAAAATTAATTTGCAGACGTCCAACATCACAGTCAACCAAAGTGTACCGTTATTTCATCAAAGGAATAAACTACCTGTGTCTTCTGTAGCTGTACACTTAGTCTTCAGTTTTGTTATGACGTAGTCCAGGGTGGATATAACGACAGTGATAGTAACCCATGCAGGGGCGTAGGAAGCGGGGAGGGGGGAATTGCCCCCCCCCCGTTCCTCAGTACGGGGGGCAAACATGTCTTTTTGCCTCCCCCCCCCATTTTTGCCGAGTGTTATGTTCTAAAAATGCACTTATGAAAGAAAAAGGGTCCTCCTGCACATTTTTGTACTTCATTTTAGAAAATTTTCCGCTGCGCGGCGCGTTTCCTAAAATGTTCAAGCATGTAATGTTCAAACCTTTAAAGGCCCACTACCGTTCCGAAACGGCTTTAAATTTTTAAAATGGGAATGTAAAACAAGATCGATAATTTTGTAGAGTCTTAAGAATTATTAACTTACCGTTAATACTATATTTATCATCACCTTCTGAACGATTTGATTAAAATAAATAAAATGTTTATTTTCATAACGCGGGTCGTATTATGTTTCCCGCCGTCGTCCTAAATACCGGGCGGTAGTTGACTATCACTGCGCCAGACGGCAAAACAGCGAATTGACTCTCCATTGTTTTCACATATTACGCAGGAAATCTTGCATATGTTTGGTGTCGTAACCTTATTTTAGGTCATCGGTACGCATTTTCTGATGTTATTAATGGTTTTTTAAGAAACCTTTATATTTTGCTCCGGAAAGGTAATGGGCCTTTAATAATGAAAATTCAATACCCACAAACTAAAAATGTCCATCAATGGGTTAAACTATTTAAAAAATGCTTCTTAAAAGATTGATTTGTTTATATGTCTAAGCAAAACAATCAATTCATTAGTATTTTGAGTTACACAACAATGTGCCGATGGTGTGAATCCGGTATGTTCAGATCGAGCTGGGTTGCATAATGGTATGACGAAACTCACAATTATCATTTCTAAATGAAGGTAACTTTAAATCGAAAAATTACCGTGTTAAGAACGCTTCAAAATCATCAAAATACACTGTAAAACTCATCTCAGTCATTCCAAATCGTGATATTTTTCCGGGGGGAGACCCCTGGACCCCCCAAACAACAAATTCTCGCGCCTCCGGCGCTCGCAAATTCATCAAAATTCATCGTAAAACACATCTCAGCCATTCTAAATCGTAATGCTTTTCCCGGGGAGAACCCAGGATCCCTCAAACAACCAAATATCACGCATTCGGTACTAGTAAATTCATCATAATACGTCGTAAAAATCATTTCAACCATTCTAAATCGTAATTTTTTCATGGGGGAGAGACTCCCGGACCCCCCAAACACAAAAATTTCGCGCCTTCGGTGCTCGCAAATTCAACAAAATGCATCGTAATACTCATCTCTCCCATTTTATATTGTACAATTTTTTTTCCAAGGGGACACCCTCGGATCCCCCAAACGCCAAAATCTCGCGCATTCGGCGCTCGCAAAATCATCAAATTACATCGCAAAACTCATCTCAGTCATTCTAAATCGTAATATTTATCCAGAGGATACCCCGGACCCCCCAAACTCGCACGCTTATTTGCGTATTCATTAATTTCCTGTTAGCGACGCAACTGTCTATAGATGTGTACAAGGATTATATGTAAAGATATATGAAAAAAATATAACAAGTATCTCCTGTCGGTGCTGAGCGCGCGAGGGGGGGGGGGTGTTACGAAATATTGAGGACCTTTGCCCCCCTCCCCCCCCCCCCCCCCCCATTACGTTTCATCTTCCTACGCCACTGCCATGGAGTTTCAAGGATGGTATATAAATAGAAAGATGCGTAACAGCTACTGCGTCAGTTCACTAAGGGAGCGAGCGGTATTATTTCACAAAGACTGGAAAGTGTCGGTCAAACCCCCACGCTCACCGTAGATGTATGTTTTGACGCGGCACGTGACTCGGTGTAAGAACAAGCACTGCTTGTGTTTCGTTCACCTCTTATGGGAGTCTTTGTTAAAAGGAATCGAAGATAAAGCAGCTTAAAGAATTCAACTAGCAACTAGACATTGAAATATGAAGTCGAATGTGTTTTGCAATAGAAATCATCTGATTTTGAATCTACACATTGCATATACATGTATAGAGGAATTCAATTGATTTTGCAAAAGGAATTCGAATGCGTTTTGCATTAGTAATTGCACTAATATACCAAAAGCACTTTAAACTGATTTTGAAATAGACACCCATCTTCAAATTTTGTCGTGATAATTCCATATGTATTAGACTCGTCTGACAATATATGTCAATGTATAATACTGACATATATTGTCAGACGAGTTTAATACTTATGGGTACATTCGACTGACTTTACAATATGATATATATCTACATTGAGGCTGTAACACTTCTACATAACTGACAGCTTCGTCTTGACGGGTTTGAACCAAAGAGCAATTGATATCCACCAACTATCGAGGCTTGCTGGCCAAAACTAAAAGGCGGGCATTCAAGAATGACACCCCTGAGACGAAAACATGGAAAAGTAAACGTTTAAAATTTAGAGTCGAGCGAGCTGAAGAGGAAAACTTGGAAAGTAAATATAATAAATGCTAAATATTCTTGCATTTATTACACATTTTAGATGATCGATGATTTTGGCACCAAACTGATCACAGGGACCTGGCACGACTTTTTTTTTAAACTAACAGTATACATATATATATATATATATATATATATATATTATACTATAATATATATATGTATACTATTGGCTGAAAATTTTCGTGCCAGGTCCCTGTGAAACTGATATGCTTTCCACCCTAAACTTGTTGGGCCTCTTGCACAGAGATCTGAGAATAGGCTACAGTTTATATAGTTATGGACCCACCAGAATACCCATAGACCAGTTTTAGACGTTTTAGGGGTATAGATCAAAAATCGTCCTCTCCGTTGTTAATACCGATTTTTGATCGAGACCCCTAAAATGTCTAAAAATGGTCTATGGGCATTCTAGTAGGTTCATAATTATATAAATTGTAACTAATTCTCAGATCCTTGTGGCCTCATGAAGATGAATTACACCGGCACCATAATCCAGGATCAATAGGTTTGCTGTAAACGCCGGCTAATAGTATTAAGGATGACTGCCATAGATGTAATTTATGGTGAACAGCAAAACATATTGAATTAACAATCCAAGTATTTTAGTAAGTTAAATGTTAAATAACTTTATAAACACAACTTTGATATATTTGCGATACTATTAAGGGAATTAGTTGAACATCATATTTTGTATGAAGTCTCATTCAGTGCATGTTGACACAAACTTAACTTTGAGTAGGGGGCGTGACGGACCTAGGTAGGGCGTTGTTAATTACTTTTGTCGGCTGATGCGGGCACGTGGGAAGGCGTGGTTCCACACATCACGTGTTACATTTCCATAGGGATGATAATGTTATCAAAATAAGTAGGGGTTACATGCGTTTGTGGGAAATTAATTAGATAAAAGTCAGCGGGATTATTACTACAAGTTAGTGATGGTCAACAGAAGTGTAAGCATTACATTGATTTGGTGTTAGAACAGCAAATGGCTCTGTAAAGGACTCGTTTCTAAAACTCTTCATATAACATGTTCATCCAACTCCAATAACCTTGTGCAGAATGGCCCCGAATGATTTTTCCATGAATTTGGAAAATAATTGAAAATCATGAGTTGGTATTTTTTTTTTTAAATAATATTTTATATATTTTTACATAGATGCAACAGGTCCCAGTAAACATGACATACAGATTCTCATTTTGACTTTTAATGTTGACATTTGATACAATGTTTATAATATGAGGGCATAATTTGCTGCTGTTTACAGCACTTGCCTTGTTTTCTGTGACACAAGTTAAACATTTGACCATGTTTCACGGGTAGAATTACAATACGAGAACGAATGCTGTTCAAATTTCATAATAAGGTTAAAAATAACTCCTAATGAAAAATAAAGCGTTGGCTTTATAGGTTATCGGTCACAATTTAAAGTAAAGAATGACAGATGTGCCTCAAGGATCATTGCTTGACCCAATGAAAAATGATATCACAAACAATGTTAATCAAAATATATACACTTAAGTTATATTGGCGATACCTCCTTATTTGCATTTTTAGATAATCAAAATAACATTGATACATCTGTTAACCATTTTTTTCTTCGCTATTTTCAAATTTATTAGATCACTGAGATGTAGTTTGAATCCTGTTGTAAACATCTAAGACAAAGGTATTTTAGTTGAAGATATTAGGTCCAATATTTCCTTTTTAATTATTGAAACTTCTTAAACTCTTTCAGTAAACTTTATCTTAGGCCATCGATGTTATTGGTTTAATTAACTTTTAAGTTTTGTTTCGGTTTTTGGGATAGCGAAGAAGTGAGATTCAAAACAGTGCCAATGTTACGTCACAAGAAAAAAAACTTTGTTAAACTAGGTTAAAGAAACGTACGTGTAGCACTTTGGGTCGTGATGTCTCATTAACAGTCATGATGAACCAGGTTCAGAAGCTAGTGGAAAACCTGAGTACCCGTAGAAAAACACCAAGACACGGCAGTGTATATATACCAGTATGGTTTTTACCGATTATTGATCTAGACTTCTAAAACCACTACTTTGAGTGACCTATCAATAATGAATTATGTCAAAATAAATACATATGTATAAACTCAACTTCGCAAGCCAAGGACATTCACTAGTATACGATCCCATGTCTAATATTCTTTATTATATGTCTAACCATTTTCTTCAAATGTGTCGATTATATGGGTCAATGTGCTATTGTATTTAAGTTATTACAATAAAAAAATCTTTAAAATATGGGTCATGATAACCTATAATTTATAAATCCTTGTGATAAGTTCAATAGGAAATAATTCAAATTTCACAAAAGTTCTTTCTAATTAAAACATTAAACTTAGAGCAAAATTTCCATCGATGTTCTCTGACTTTAGAGCGTCATTAATATCTACTCGGTTGGAATTAATACATTAATCGGTATGTAGAGTAAACCATTGATAATATATGTTGATATATACAGCTGATCCTTTTTTTCAACGGTGTGTTTTAATCTACGTCCTTGGTTTTAGTCAGGAACGAACTTTTACAAATACATGATATACAATACATACATGTATGGTTCTGGTTTTAATATTGATTTTTTTTAACTTTCAACAATCTTGTCATTCAAAGACTTTCATGTGCTGATTTAAAACATAATTTTCATCTAGATCTATATTTGATTTAATACAAACAAAAAAAAGTTTGTAGTAATTTGAAAACAAAATCACTCGGTACTTTCTCACCGATTAGATAATAGCTTGCAAGTGCCCCTGTTTCAGTACGATTCCGATTGTCAATACGAGTGAGCTCCCTTCGATTATATACAGGTGACGCCACCAGCTTCCTGCAACTTTGTGAAGCTGAAGCAGAAGGGTAGGTATCGACATCCATCAATTCATTATAATCATTGATTTACTTTACTTCATTCAATGACACATTCCTGCTATTTTTATCGGCGGAGAAGCTGTAGTTTTGATTGAGGCGTAAGACTGAATATACACACTCACTGTAACTTGGTTTCGGTTTCAATCGCTCCATGCACTGCATGGCGTCACAGGACGATTCGGTCAATTTTGTTTAAACCGGATCGTCTACTACAGTGGCACATCTAATGAAGTAGGCCTATTAGTATAGTCGTTCAGTCCTCACACTTCTTCATTCGACCATTAGTAAAATGCTACTATTTTTGAAATGACCAAAACTTTATAATTATATCTCGTCTCTAGAAGTTGTTTACATTGTCCTGCACAGGAAGTACCATACATCTGCAGCAGGGGTACTGGTAGGCGACCAGGCTCCGATTTCTCGAATCAAAAGAGCAGACTTAAGTCAAAACTTAAGTTTTTCTCCTTATGTAACTTATATGAAAACTTTAGACTGAAGTCAGTTTAGGACTTAAGTTTAATTTTGTTAGTACCAGTTCTCGCCATCGCATCTGTATCTGTACGATTTCCACGCAAATGTAGTCAATAAAGCCTTCTTCTGATAGAAGACTTTTCAAGCTGATTTCCACAAAAAATTGTCTCGAAATTCGTCTGTGATCATACTATTACATATGCGATGGCGAGATTTGGTACTCAGCGAGAACTGGTCGCTTGCCAGTAGACTGTAACACTGAAAATGAATTTTGTATAAATTTTGTTTAAAATATACTTAAGCATATTTCATATTAAGTGAATGGACTGTTCAGCTTTCTTAACAGCCATGTGTTTTTGTTGTTTGCTTGAAAATTAGCTAAAACAGGGTTATAAAATTATGTTTTAAAATCTACTGGGACGCTACCAGTAGCCCATACCTGTCAACCCTCCTGGATTCTCCGGGGTTCTCCCGGAATTTCTAAACACCCCACAGAATCTCCCACACTCGCTAAATCTCCTGGAAATTCCTGTTTTTCCCCATGGTAAAAAGTCCTGAGTTTTATTTGAAAAAAAAAGTAACATTGGGGTGCGAACAATATCTTGAATTTGACATCAATGTACATACTACTCAGTAAGCTCCAGCCAAAGGTGGTATAACTTTGGTGGTTTGGCTTTGTATTTACGGTGCAATGGATTTTTTTAATGAACAATTTCTTCCCTATTTTCTGACCGATCCTTAATTAAATGTCATACACCGAAATGGAGATGGGGTTATTCCCTTTCCAATGATGTCTTAGAATTTTCGATGACATTTATGTGTCGATAGTTATCAACTTCCCTGGTTTTTTTCAATACAATATTTTATTCAACAATTTCTTTGTTTTTGAACCAATTCTTTAATGCCATACACCAAAATGGAAATGGGTTCATTCCCCTTCAAATCTTGTCTTCCAATTTTCGCTGATATTTCTGTGTCTATAGTTATCAACTTACCTGTATTTTTCACGTTAAACCAGCGTGGCCAGAACATATATAATGCTGCTCACGTAACTGTGACATATTTGGGGCTGTGCTGTAGGACCGCCCGCTTTAATTTCAAGCTTCCCGATCACCGCGGATCATGATGACCATGATTGATCTACTTGATTGTTAACTGTCTCATAAGGATGTTTCAAAATAGTAACAGAAATACATTCTTATATTGATCTCCATATTGAATAACATTTTCTCTCCTTCCATATAGATGGGAGACGTGAAGCAGTTCTTGTATGCCTGGTGTGGTAAGAGGAAGGTGACACCACAGTATGAGTTCAGCCAGACAGGAGCTAAACACAAACCAAGGTTCAAATGTGAGGTAAGGATTATAGGATGCAAGTCAGTCACAAAGGCTCCTTAATTGTATGTTAGATCAAAAAGTAGAAGGAAGCTAATTGAAGACATACTTTATATGTGAAAATAAGTGAACAGTCAGCTCGTTATAAGATTTGAAACAATCTATTCACATATAAGATGTTGGTTGCTCATTATTTTAAGTAGGGCTGAAACAATTCATCGCGATACACATTGAATCGCAATATTTGTATGTCGATACGACTTTACGATACAGCCTTGCCGTTTCGGTTCGATACGATGCAGTATCTGCAGTGTTTAGACTCACACTTGAAGCAATAAATCTTAGCCATATCTAGATTATCAGACACTAGATCAGACCTAAAAGTAGTGTTTACCCTCTATGACCATCACCCCACCTGTTTTGATTAGCAGTCTGTGCCTATCAAGCCCGGTAGAGAGTTGGCCTCACTGTTCACGTGTCTGTTACATTTACAGCTGAAATCGGCCTGCCGAGGCTGACTTGGAAACAACCTACCGGCTTTGCAATAAATGTTATATCTAAAGCTGGTAAGCATCACATCAAAAGCAAAGACTTTTCGCAATAGTTAATGATTTACTCATGTTTTCAGTGTTTAAGAATGTAGTCTCATGGTAAGGGAGACAGATCATGATTTTTTCATACAGACGCTTGAGTTATGACAGTGCCCCAAGCTCTTCAAGCATTTGAATGACCGCGATTTGATTAATACCCCCTTTTCTGAAGTTTGAATTTATGAATAAATTATTTTATTAGTTTTAAAAATAACAACACAAATAATCCTATCAATCTTAAATTGCTATTTTATGGTAAATATATATTGATTAAACATTGTTAATAATTTTAAAACTAAAACTATTGACATCTAGGCTATATTGTAACAGAAAATTCTGCAGTGAATGTATAAAAAGTATATATAATAGGGGAGATAACTCTATTGTGAATCCCGTCTTTTTCAATGAAAAATGAAGGTTTTTGGTGCTAAAAATGCTCTGTCTTGACAACTTGTGGTTCAATTTTCTTGAAAATTGACTGATTAAAAGCAACTTTGTCACTTTTTAGTCTGTTATTTTTCTATAAAAATTGAACCTCACAATTTTGATTTATTTTCATTTTGGTGAGAATGTTTTAGGTAATTAACTTGCGTCTTTTTTACCTAATTTCCTCCAAAAATGATCACTAGAAATTAATTATGACGAGAAGTAAAGCATTTTTTTTAAAAAAAGGATTGATATATATCACATCAATTAAACAATATATATATCGTAGAACATTTTGTTAATTATTTTCATTTACGGGGCGAATTTAGTACAGACTAATGCTGTTGTTTCATGTGCAGAATCTACTCAAAAATGGCAAATTTGAATATTTATTTAGAAAAAATGGATGGTTCAATTTCTTTGAAATGTAACGTTAGGTGGTTCACGATATACCACACATGTGTTATTCACATTACACGATGTTTTCTGTATGTAATACTGTGCGAGAATCGAGAATGAGTTACGGTGTTTCAGTAAGCTTGGAGTGTGACAGACGAGTGGTACGAGTGCGAATTATGAGTCGACACATTGTATATATTTGTTGTCAATAAGAAATTGTGTTATACCTCAGTCCAGTACATCGTTTGTGAACCATCGTTGCATATGTAACCTTTGTGAGTCGTCATATATTGCTGTTGTTAGTCGTTTTCATCAACCAGAATCAATACTTATTGTTGACAACATGCTTTTTGCCGGTAGTGACTTCTGCGCATGTCACTACCGGATGTCGTCATTACATCTTTAGTAGCCAATCAGATTACAGTCCCGGCACGTGAATCTTTCGGGACATGTCCCGCGATTTTCGGGACATAGTTAGGATAACGCCAGTCACGACCCAGCAGCTGAAGTGAGCAGTAGGTATTTTCTATTATTAAGAACCGTTGACCAGGTTCGGGCGTGACTCATTCTCTATTTCTTCTAGGGAACATCATCCATAAGGCCATATATTTATAGAGATTTATTCTGATTATAATAACAGGGACTTTCCCGTTTTACTACGTCACTACGAATGTAGGTCACTTTTACACATCTTTGTTGACATTCGTTACGAGGAAATTTCAGTAGTGTGAATACGTTAAGCGTCATACGCAATATTACAGATGTAACTTATATAATTTGTTAATACCTTTGTTAGACTAAATACCCAAAGAATAGTGGATATTAGATGTTATAGATAGTATATTGTTACTCATTCAGTGTTAATAATCTTGGATTGAGAGAGGGTGTTTATGAACTCATCGTTGGTCTGACATCATTTATTTCATATATCGTTAATAAATTATTAATTAACTGTTTATCTGGCTTTTGTTATATTACTGAGTGGTACAAAAATAATTACAAAAACCTTGAGGGCCTTGTGACCAAAGGCTGAATAAATCTATACTCCGTGTACCAGGAGTAGACCAGTAATACTGACCAGTGGTCTGTTACCAAGACCAGATATCTCACTTGGTGAAGTCTATCGAAAGATAGACCCGATCACGTTACATTTGGTGGCAGCGGTGGGATCCTTTCAGAAACCATGGGAACCAATTGAGAACCAGGTATAGTTTTGTAAATCCACTCAGTAATATTTTGCCAGTTTTAAATATATTTTACTTGGTAAATTTGAGGTAAGATGACTAGGAATTCAAGAAAGAAAAAGGCTGAGGCAGACCTTAGGAGAAATAGGGACAGTAGGAATAGTTTAGGCCAGAAACCAAAAGACAATGTAGAAAATGTAGAGGAAGAGGAAATGGGAAATAGTGAGGGGGAAGTTATTGAGATAAGAGAAGATAGAAGGGTTATAAGAAAACCTGTAAGATACAGGGACGAGTCAGAGGAGAGACTACTTGACAACCATAGCTCAGAAACCCAAGTTGAGAGTGAAAATAGACCTTATCAAGAGGAGCATGAAAAAGAGGAGGAAATTCAGACTCTTAGGGAGAATGTCAGAAACTTAGAAGGGAATTTAAGGACATTAGAAGGGAAATTTGAGAACCTTACTAAAGAATTAGGAAAGGAAATGAAGGACCTGGGGAAGACAGTAGACCAGACAAATAATAGTATGACAAATGCTATGTCCTTAGTTCTAGAAAAGTTGGAGACTTTGACCAATAGACCAGACACATCAGATAATACCAGTACACTATTAATCTCGAATGATCGGGACATCAATATGGAAAACAGACCCAATCAGCGAGAAGAAAAGGAGCCTTGAGAGAGAAAATCAACATGACCAGGTAAGACACAGGGACCTGAGAAACCAAGAGGAAAGTCAGCAGTCAAACCATTTAGAAAATGATGTAAGGGAACCCCCTTCACCATGTCAGAGACCAATCTACACTTCACAAGAAGATCAGAATGATAACCAGGGTTATGAATATAACTCGAGACCAGAGTTTGTTAGTCAGATACAGACTAATCCCTCCTATGACAGACAAGTGAGGAATAGTAGGTACCCATATCCAGAGTCAGAGATGGATGAATGGGATGGTAACCCTAGAGCACCTATTAGGGATATTTGTATAGCTCCCAGGGGAGAGAAACCAATGAGCCCAATTAGAAGCAGAGGTCAAGATACCCATAATACCACAGTGGCCAGGTCAACATTTTCAAAACCAGACAATTATGATGGTAAAACCAGTTGGACAGAATATCTAGCACACTTTAACCTAGTGTCAACTATAAACCAGTGGTCAACAGAGGTTAAAGCCTTGAGACTAGCTTCATGTATGACAGGACCTGCTCGCAGCATACTAGGGGACCTTAAGGAGGAACACTTAGCTGATTTTGACAGGCTTGTACCAGTACTTACAGCTAAGTTTGAACCCAAAAACCAATGCGAGATGTACCGAGCACAGGTCGAGGCCAGAGTACGGAAAAACAAGGAACCATTGGTAGCTATGGCCCAGGATGTAAAACGACTGGTTAGATTAGGTTACCCTACAGCACCATCTGAGGTCAGAGATAGTCTGGGGTACAAATATTTCAGAGATGCCTTAAATGACCGAGAGATGGAATGGGCAGTGTGTCAAGGTAGTGGAGAAAATGTAGATGAGGCTTTGAACCTAGCATTGAAGTATGAGGCTTTCAAAGCAGGTCAAAATAAAGGGCGTTCTGAGCGCCTCAATCTCAGACAATGTACAATGGTAGAGGAGGAGGAGACCACTCCTGACTTGACCCAATTAGTAAAAGAAAATGTAGAGCAGATAGAATATTTACTGAGGAGAATGGAGGCCACGGAGGATAAAAAAAAAAATGAAAACAAGCAAAGTAAATATACTCAAGGCCAGAATGATAGGAATTGTTTTAAATGCAACAAGCCTGGACATAGGGCAGTGGATTGTAGAGCAGGAATAACCTGTTATAATTGCCAGAAGCTGGGACACTACGCGCGAGACTGTCGCAAGAATAGGAGCCATGGACATAGAAATATGTCGCAAGGTCAAGGTCAGCGACAAGGTCAAAGATTCCAAGGTCAAGGTCAAAGGTATCAAAGTCAAGGTTGGTCAGGTGAGGAGGCAAGACAGACAGAAAGCCTTCCTTTAAACCAGTAATGGCTGAGTCAGAGGGTCATGTCTCAGCCGATGAAGAGTGTAGTGTCATGGGACCCAACAATGTTTTCGAGATAACCGGAAAAGGAACCAGTCAGGATGGACTTTTCGTATGGGGCGAGCTTTATAAGAAAAATATAGATTGCCTGATCGATACCGGTGCAACAATATCGGTGCTGCACAGTAGGGTGTATAAAAATTTACCAGAGGCAGTAAAACCCCCATTAGAAAAAGACTGCGGAAAATTGAAGATGGCAGATGGAGAGCTAGTGACCCCCATGGGAATGGCCATTTTTCCACTTAGGATCCAAGGAGATCTACTGCCATGCCAGATGATCGTGGCGGATATAGAGGTACCAGCAGTATTGGGTTATGACTTCCTAAAGAGGCAGGATAGCGAGATAAAACTTGGTAAAGAGGTTGTCACCTTCAAGGGCCGAGAAGTACCGTGTCATTTAGAAAGTCAGAGAACAAAAACAGTATTTCGAATCAGAATGGCAGAGAGGGTGGTGGTGCCAGCAGCCACTGAGGCCATAGTTCCGGCAGAAATTGTTGGGGATTACCCAGTAGAGAAAGATGCAGTTATAGAAAATGGAAGTAAATATTTAAAGGACAAAGGGATCCTAGTGGGTAGATGTGTATTTGACACTACAAAAACCATTATTCCGGTACGGGTGATGAACATGACTGATAAGCCCCAGACCATACCTAAGCAAGTCACTGCAGCCAGCTGTGAAACCATCAGGGCAGAACAAGTAGAGAGTGTTAATTTGGGAGAAATAACAGGGCCTGAGGAGAAAATACGGAATATACAACAGATAAGCGAGGAACAAGAAAACCTTAATAATGACCTCCCTGCTCACCTAGAGCAAGTATTAGATGCCTGTAAAACAACTCTAGAGGATGACCAAATTAAGGAGGTTACGAGGCTGTTAAACAAACATCAAACAGTGTTTGCCAAGAACAAAGATGACCTAGGAAAGACAGGAATTGTAAAACATAAGATAAAGACCGGTGAAGCGCCACCTATAAAACAGGCACCCAGAAGAATACCTCTAGCTAAAAGAGCGGATGCTGAGGCTGAGATACAGAGGATGTTGAAGACAGGCGTTATTACACCATCAAAATCACCATGGGCCAGTGGAATAGTATTAGTTAAGAAGTCCGATAACTCCTGGAGATTCTGCGTGGATTATCGAAAACTAAATGAGGTTACTATAAAAGATTCGTACCCATTACCACGCATAGACGACTCACTGGACACACTTAGAGGATCCAGTTGGTTCTCGGTGCTAGATCTACAGAGTGGGTATTGGCAAGTTGAAGTTGATCCCCAGGATAGAGAGAAGACTGCTTTTGTCACTACTAGTGGACTATATGAGTTCCAATCTATGCCGTTTGGACTATGTAACGCGGCAGCTACCTTTGAACGTCTGATGGAAGTATACTGCGAGACGAGCAATGGCACACCTGTTTGATATATGTCGATGACATCATCATATTTGCAAACTCATTTGAACAACATTTGGAGAGACTTGACGTAATACTAGAAAAGATTAAAGCAGCTGGCTTAAAAATTTCTCCGAAGAAATGTAAACTGTTACAACCACAAGTTAAATTTCTAGGACATCTGGTGCAGGAGAAAGGCATCTCACCAGACCCAGCCAAAACAAAAATGGTAGATACTTGGCCACAACCTAAATGTGTTAGAGAGGTGAGAAGTTTTCTGGGAACCGTCAGCTACTATAGAAAGTTCATCAGGGGATTTGCCACAATAGCAAAACCATTACACAGGCTTACAGAAAAGGAGATGAAGTTCATATGGACAGAAGAATGTCAGCAGGCCTATACACAGTTAAAAAGGGCGCTAGTTACCTCCCTGTTTTAGTGTATCCAAATGCCGAGAAACCATACATATTAGATACTGATGCAAGTGGGTTTGGTATTGGTGGAGTGTTATCACAACAGCAGGAGGACGGAGAGCATCCTATTTGCTATTTCAGTAGGACCTTATCCAAAACAGAAAGGCAGTATTGTGTGACCAGGAGAGAACTATTAGCAGTGGTCGAGGCTGTCAAACACTTCCATCACTACCTATATGGGGCAGAGTTCTTAGTACGAACTGACCATGGAGCACTTAACTGGATTAGAAGGTTCAAAAACCCTGAAGGTCAGTTAGCACGATGGCTGGAGGTCTTGGACACCTACAATTACCAAGTACAACATAGACCAGGGAGAGTACATGCTAACGCTGATGGTTTATCTAGACGTATCTGTGGCAGCTGTAAATTTTGCAAGAAATTACCAGATCAGGCCAATGAGATGTTGGAGGAAACGGAAGAACCATTAGATAGTAGAGAGGAGAAAATTAGAAAAATAAGACTAGAACAACCCACCGACTGGTTTCAAGGTCACACAGCTGAAGAGTGGATGGAAGGTCAAAAGGGGGACCCAAACCTGAAACACATGTGGGAATGGAAACGGCGTGGGAAACGGCCCGAGTGGAAAGATGTAGCTCCTATGTCAAAGGAGGTCAAATGTTATTGGGCCCAGTGGAAGCGCATAGAGTTCAGAGAGGGAATACTATACAGGGTGTGGATAAAGGAGGAGACAGATGAGGAGGAATGGCAAGTTTTAGTACCAAAAAGCTGGACAAGTGAAATCATGGAAAGCCTTCATAATGGGGTTGGAGCCGGACATCTTGGCCTAACTAAGACTATCGCTCGCCTTAGAGAGAGATTTTACTGGGCGGGTTTAACACGTATGGTACACAGATGGATAGACCGATGCAAGGAGTGCCAGGCACGAAAACAACCACGGAGAAGCACTAGGGGGAAGATGAAACAATATCGAGTGGGAGTCCCGATGGAAAGAGTCGCGTTAGACATTATGGTCAATTTCCCAGAATCTCCAAGGGGAAATCGATATGTATTGGTGATAACAGATTACTTCACCCGATGGGCAGAAGCATACCCTATACCCAACCAGGAGGCAACCACGGTGGCAGATGTTTTAGTTAAAGAATTCATCTCTCGTTATGGAATACCACGTCAGATACACTCTGATCAAGGTAGACAATTTGAATCCAACTTGTTTCAGGAATTATGTCAAAAACTGGGAATGAAAAAGACTCGTACAACGCCTTACCATCCTCAGGGCGACGGATTAGTCGAGAGGTTGAACAGAACTATTGAGGATATGTTAAGCAAGGTAATTAGCAAGAATCAAAAGGATTGGGAGGAATACCTACCCCTAGTCATGTACGCATATCGATCGTCAGTACAAGAGAGCACGGGGGAGAGTCCGGCTATGATGATGTTAGGGCGAGAGGTAGAGTTACCCGTGGATTTACTATATGGAAGGCCACCAAGGAATGGAAAAGAGACCAACACTGCCAATACTGAATATGTGGAGGAATTGATAGAACGCATGAGGAAAATTCATGACCATGCCCGGGATAGGATGCGTTTGACCAGTGACAGACAGAAAAAGTATTACGACCTAAAAACCTCGGACCCAGAATTTAGGATAGGCGATAGAGTTTGGATGTACGAGAACAAATCCTATGGGGGTAGTAGAAAGTTAGGAAAACCATGGGAGGGACCATACACCATAACTAAACAGCTGTCAGATGTGGTTTATTGTGTGAAACGAGGACCTCATGCCAAAACTAGAGTAGTCAATGTTAACAAGTTGAAGCCGTATAAAGGGGAGGCTAAGAAATGGTTTGTACCAGAGTCAGACAGAACCTTGAGGACATAAGCACACTGAAGAGAATTTTATTAGTGATAAGATTATAAAATGAAGATACCTTCTATACAGATATATAAGAAGAATATTGTTTGTTGATATGTTACAGAAGACTACAGAAGCAGTATGGCAGGCATCTATCGGTACGGAGCCCATAAATATCAATGTGTCCGGCAACCAGAGCCCCCCAGACATCAGTGTGAGGAGTGTGGGAGGCGCTTTTTCACCACGGATAGACTCAATCACCACAAGCGTAATGACCATGGCCCTCGGATCAAGTGCAATCTGTGTGACTACACTACGACTCAGGCTAGGCGTCATCGCATGAGGACCACGAGAGAACTCATCGCAGGAATCTAACACAACGACCTAAGATGTCCTCCAAGGTAGTATTCCCTCCATTAGTACAGACTCAGGGAACTCCACCACAAGAAAGATTACTGAGAGAGTCATCGGTTTCCCCGCTTGATTGCCTATCAGAGTGGGATGGATCTCCCCGTATCAGCCTGGATGAGGAAGGTGAACTGCACCAGGTCGTGGCAGAGGCCATGGGATGGAAAGCAGCCGGTGAGGCCGATATGGAGAACATTTCTACGGACAAGGCCATTCCCTTCAACATTCAGACAGTAGAGGCAGCAAAGGGAGAAGGAAATTTTACCCCTGATCTTCCGGTGTCAACTGAAACCAAAACAAACTCTTTATCTTCAAGTTGTATAGAACTCAAATCGTCAACCATTACTTCCCCGGAGAAGAATAAAGTTGGGAACCAAGCGGCGGCGAGGCGTTCCGAGGAATCACATCAGAAGGAGCAGACTAGCGTGTCAACGATGTCAGAGAGTCAGACGGATGGGCCAAGGACAGACGGGATGGATATTTTAGCGGAGGATCCGCGTTTTTTTTTTATGGGGGCGCCAAGCTCCATCCTACAAGGCCAGACCGCGCAGCTATTGAGATCTACCCGGGTGACCGCTCGTCGCAGAGGTGCTCTCAAGAGATATTTCATACCTGTGGGATATCTTGGCGTGAAGAGGATCGAGGAAGCCATATTGCCAGATGGAACTGTGTATAAGCTGACAGATTTTTGGACCAGAGATCCAGAGTGCAAGAGGACAAGGGAGTGCATGACACAGACGGAGAGTTCAGAGTGAGCAGGTAGTGCGAATATAGGCTTAGAGAACAGATGTAGAGAATGAGAGGAGAATTGGAAGTGAGTGAGTGAATATATGGTAGTAATTATTTACCTTCAATACTAATCCTGGCGTTATAATGTAAATAGATTTAGTACAGGTGCTTTAAGGATAATCAAAAGAATGAATTGTACATGTATATTATAACACTTTGGTTGTATGCAATCTATACATCGGTCGATTATAAAGTTTATTATAGTGTATTCCTAATATCTATAGGCATGCAAAACTTTTGCCAAAAGCACTCAAGTTTGTACATATTACTTAATTATATTCATATTTAACTGTTTATGCGATGTCCGGGGCGGACATTTTAGAGCGTTGGGGGTATTGTAACGTTAGGTGGTTCACGATATACCACACATGTGTTATTCACATTACACGATGTTTTCTGTATGTAATACTGTGCGAGAATCGAGAATGAGTTACGGTGTTTCAGTAAGCTTGGAGTGTGACAGACGAGTGGTACGAGTGCGAATTATGAGTCGACACATTGTATATATTTGTTGTCAATAAGAAATTGTGTTATACCTCAGTCCAGTACATCGTTTGTGAACCATCGTTGCATATGTAACCTTTGTGAGTCGTCATATATATATTGCTGTTGTTAGTCGTTTTCATCAACCAGAATCAGTACTTATTGTTGACAACATGCTTTTTGCCGGTAGTGACTTCTGTGCATGTCACTACCGGATGTCGTCATTACATCTTTAGTAGCCAATCAGATTACAGTCCCGGCACGTGAATCTTTCGGGACATGTCCCGCGAATTTCGGGACATAGTTAGGATAACGCCAGTCACGACCCAGCAGCTGAAGTGAGCAGTAGGTATTTTCTATTATTAAGAACCGTTGACCAGGTTCGGGCGTGACTCATTCTCTATTTCTTCTAGGGAACATCATCCATAAGGCCATATATTTATAGAGATTTATTCTGATTATAATAATAGGGATTTTCCCGTTTTACTACGTCACTACGAATGTAGGTCACTTTTACACATCTTTGTTGACATTCGTTACGAGGAAATTTTAGTAGTGTGAATACGTTAAGCGTCATACGCAATATTACAGATGTAAATTATATAATTTGTTAATACCTTTGTTAGACTAAATACCCAAAGAATAGTGGATATTAGATGTTATAGAGAGTATATTGTTACTCATTCAGTGTTAATAATCTTGGATTGAGAGAGGGTGTTTATGAACTCATCGTTGGTCTGACATCATTTATTTCATATATCGTTAATAAATTATTAATTAACTGTTTATCTGGCTTTTGTTATATTACTGAGTGGTACAAAAATAATTACAAAAACCTTGAGGGCCTTGTGACCAAAGGCTGAAGAAATCTATACTCCGTGTACCAGGAGTAGACCAGTAATACTGACCAGTGGTCTGTTACCAAGACCAGATATCTCACTTGGTGAAGTCTATCGAAAGATAGACCCCGATCACGTTACAGAAACTTTGACAGAAGATGCATAACAACATATTTACTTCATAAATCAAATATGAAAAATATTGAACTACAGGAAAATTTTGGGGGATGTGAGACTACCACCTTAATTGGACTATACTGTCTGAAGATAGTCATAAAGTTTGCAATCGTAATGGCCGCCATATTGGCATTTGGTAATTGTAATAAAGGAAGCAGATAGGTATTACAAATCCGGATTTACATTAATTTTTATTAATCATATACTATAAATGATAGTAATCACAATAAATTGTACAAGTATAAACAAATATATAATATTATTGTTCTTAAACTTAATTTTATTAATACTTTTGGCCTAGTTTTCATGAGAATAAGTCCATAATATAATGATAATTATATACAATTTGAACCATGTTCAATCAATTTAAATAACTTCATTATTGTTTTAAAAATATGTCAAGCTATACAAATGTATGAACTATAGTTTTGTTTTTGTTTGTTTGTTTAATTGGCTACAGGTACTTACCTTTTTTTTTCTTTTTTTTTTCTTAACTTTACCTTTTTTTTCTTTTTTTTTCTTAACTTTTTTTTTGTAATTTGAGTTATTGATGTTTTTGTTGTCATCAAACATAAAAAATACTCACGTTTTTAATTAGTCTCTTTTACATATGGCTTATTATGCATTAGCTGTATATTTTAAAATCCAGATATATAAAAAAGAACTGTTGGAAATGCAAGATGACAGAAAACAAACGTATCGTATCGAAAATAATCGTATCGAGAGGCATGTATCGTGATACGTATCGTATCGGAGTACTGGTGTATCGTTGCAGCCCTAATTTTAAGACATGTTCTATACTTTGTGTAGTTATATTTTTCAACCTATGACATTTAATTCTGTATATAGTAATTGTGTCTTATGCTTTAGGTAAGAGTGGAGGGGTTTGATTATATAGGAGTGGGTAACTCTACCAACAAGAAGGATGCTCAGGCCAACTCTGCTAAAGATCTCACTCAGCACCTGGTCAGACAAGGCCTTATCCAGCAGTCAGAGGTTCCAGAGATGGCGGTAAGTGAAGCTACAGAGTACCGTCATCTATCTCTAGCATAACGTGTTTTAGGAAGTCTCTACTTGCCTTTCAGTATTCAGCGTTCTCACTAATTTTTTTAATAGATGGTTGAAAATTAATAATAGGTGGCCAGTATTTATTTCTGACAAAAATAGCCGGTTGTAAACAAGGAAATACACGGCTGTTTTTGCAGGCAACTGGCTTTTAAAGAGAACCCTGGTATTGAATATATTATTCTTAAGAACTTAAGTAAATATGAAGTTAAGTTTAGTAACCTATCATTGAAGGATATTTCAGAACTTGTTTTCTTTCTCATTTGTTAAAAATATATTGAACATGAGAAATTATATTATAAATATAATGCCTAAATACAATGTAGGTAATTTATTGTGTTGTTTGCAGCCTTCAGTAGCCTCTGGGGGAGGCCAGGACGGTGGAGACACCATGCCTGGTGGTTCAGGATTTAGTGGACTTCCTGGGGGAGTGAACGCACCACACCAGTCTCTAGGCCTAGGTAATTTATAAATTATAGCGATATGTGGGGATATGGCAGTGTAGGAAACTGGGATTTAGGATTTAGGGGGCTTCCTACGGGAGTGAATGCACAGCATCAGTCTCTAGGTCTAGGTAATTTATAGCTGTGATCCTGGGACTGTTTCTGTGTATGCAAGATTTAGAAGACAACACCCTTGGCACCAGCCTTAATTAGAAAAATTGTAGAAAATTTGCATTATGTGATTTGAGGTGGTGGGGGTGTTCTAGGATGATGCAGAATATAGTAATTAAGTAGACTTTGGAAACACACCACACCGTTCTCCAAGACTTGGTAATTTATAGAGGTAATGTTGGGGCCCTAGTAGTGCAAGGCCTAGGGTCTGCAAAGTTTGGGAAGAGCACAGTAAAGATGTAAAATACATTACTATATGAAAGAATGTTCACAATTCTTTATTTATATACCATACCAGGTGGACCAAATTTGCCTCCACAGAAATTTGATGGTCCTGAACGAGATTTTCCAGCTTATGAGAGAGGACCGCCGCTTAGTTACATGGAAAGAATAGCTGAGAAGAGAAAGTTAGAGGAGGTAAGCTTAAAATTGATAAAACAACTTTAAATAAGCTTACTTTAGAAAATGTTTTCCATCTATGCTTCACGATCACTAAGTATATAATTGCTAATTGTACATGTGTTTACTGAAAAACTTCTGAAAATTATAATTGTCATTAACTTATAAATGTAGTAATTGTTTGTATCACAATGGTCGGCTACATTAAGACGGCAGAGTCTGTAACATGATGAAGATTAAGTATCAGTTAATTTAATTGTCTATTTTAGTCTGAAGATGTTGACTTTAATGCTGACATCCATGGAAACTGGACGTTAGAGAACGCCAAAAGTCGTCTACATCAGTTTCTACAGGTCAATAAGATACAGACAGACTACAAATACAACATGGTCGGACCTGATCACAACAGGTATGGCCAGTAAAGCTTAAATATTACAGACATCTCACTAGATGTATCATTTGGATAGAGTTCATATTTACTGTTAAGATATCTGCCTATATTTTACAAAAAATTGCCTACAATTTAAAGCAAACTAAAGTTGTCCAGTAAAAGCAATGAAATATCATCATCATAACATTTTTAGTGCGAGCATACTCGTACTATTATTTTCCTTGTTGGGTGTAGAGTCTGTGTACATCCGCTATGATTCCAACTGCGCATGTGATACAGGTCAGCGATATTCTTCTATAAATTAAGTACAGTGACATTGAACAGTGCTAAACGCATTTGTTTTGTGTAAACTTCAAGTGGCATATCATACAAACTCTTGCACTGGTCACGATATACTAAGCATCTGATCAACTTCGGAATTTAAGGTTAGGAAGTACCGATAGTTTAATAGCGAGCACTTAATGTCTAACAGACATATTTCTATATCATTATTTAGTACAGCAGCAGGGATGGATCCAGGCCAGAGAATCTTTAAAACTTATGGTTTGAAAATGGATAAATTGATCAGACTTGCAACAAATGTAGAATTTTCTCAGTTAAATATTACGTACTTACCAAATATAGTTTAATATTTAATTTATAAATTACCATGTAACTTTGCCTTTAAAAGTATCATTCTTGAGAAACAAAAAAGTTGGGCATTTTGATTTTGAAATAAATACTCTCAACTCATCGTATGACCAAATGCCTCCATCTTCTTCAGTTTTATGAGGGCATGCCCTCAATTATATAAGCTCTTGCATCCATCCCTGCAACGGTTTTTATGTTTGTAATTGTATATCTCAATATTATGTTCAAAATTGTTTGCTGTTCTTTTTTTGTGTCATGCACTTTCATAACAGCAATATTATTTGGTAAAAATGAACATACCTGTATTAAACTTTTATCAGTGTAAATCATCACTAACTTTGGCTTTCATTCTTGTATTCTGCTGCTTTTTCCAGTACACAAGTTTGATAAAAGATAAATAATGAATTTGAGATACAGAGTTAATCCTATGTGTTGTAATAGGATCAGTTCTCTATCAGACTGAATGTACACAGGTTTGGTAGAGACGTGGTACTGGTATTTTCGTGAAGATGTGGTTCATAGAGATTCTGACTTCCCAGTGAACATAGAGATTCTGACTTCCCAGTGAACTCCACATAAATTAGGATCAAGTGAAAAAAAAAGCCTCATTTAAGCATGTTAGAGACCATTGACCTTACACATCAGTGACAAAAACGAGATTTTATTTCCTTCTTTTAAAAGTTGTCTTATAATTATGATTTATAAATGATTTCATGTTTAATAATATGTTGAGTTTACTGAAAATATTATATTCCAGATTCTTTGTAGTAACAAACATTACGTAATCACATAGACAGTAGCAGTACCATGTTATCAAACCTGTGATTTACAATGTTATAATGACCTGAGTACAGCCTGGTGGGGTACAGCCTGCCACACTTGTAACTCGACACTACAAACTCTATGGTTAGACAGGATCAATACTAAATGGATTAGATCATGTGTTTTGTCTCTGGACTTTTGTTACCCTCTGTATGTAGTCAGGTGATCTTTCTACGTTGATGTTCATTAAGAAGACAAGATAACTGGGACCACATCAGTGGTCGTGTGGTCAAGATATCCCAACATATAACTAGGCTTTTTGTTGTACTGTTGGGAGTAAACACCAGAAAAAACTAGACATGCTAACTGAAGATTTTTATTGAAATTTATATACCAGCAAATGTCCACTGAATATGAACCTGTACGTAGATTTATTACAAATTACTAGTATTTTAGAGTTATCTCCCTTCTTTAGATGTATTGTGTGATGACCTTGACACATAAGAACAGAGACTACTAGTCACCAGGTTCCCTACACATTGACACATACCAAGGTAACCAATAGAACAGAGACTACTAGTCACCAGGTTCCCTACACATTGACACATACCAAGGTAGCCAATAGAAAAGAGACTACTAGTCACCAGGTTCCCTACACATTGACACATACCAAGGTAACCAATAGAACAGAGACTACTAGTCACCAGGTTCCCTACACATTGACACATACCAAGGTAACCAATAGAACAGAGACTACTAGTCACCAGGTTCCCTACACATTGACACATACCAAGGTAACCAATAGAACAGAGACTACTAGTCACCAGGTTCCCTACACATTGACACATACCAAGGTAACCAATAGAAAAGAGACTACTAGTCACCAGGTTCCCTACACATTGACACATACCAAGGTAACCAATAGAAAAGAGACTACTAGTCACCAAGTTCCCTACACATTGACACATACCAAGGTAACCAATAGAAAAGAGACTACTAGTCACCAGGTTCCCTACACATTGACACATACCAAGGTAACCAATAGAAAAGAGACTACTAGTCACCAGGTTCCCTACACATTGACACATACCAAGGTCACCAATAAAACAGAGACTACTAGTCACCAGGTTCCCTACACATTGACACATACCAAGGTAACCAATAGAACAGAGACTACTAGTCACCAGGTTCCCTACACATTGACACATACCAAGGTAACCAATAGAACAGAGACTACTAGTCACCAGGTTTCCTACACATTGACACATAACCAAGGTAACCAATAGAACAGAGACTACTAGTCACCAGGTTCCCTACACATTGCCTGTATGGTGGTTTACACCTAACAAACAATGGATTCCTTATAACCATCAATGGTATAGGCAAATTAGCCCTGAAATGGGCACCATTAAGGCAATGGTTAAATTTGTGTTTATTATTCGTCTAACCAAAGAGTTATGTTGTCATGGGTAACAGCTACCAGTGCCATCTGGTGAGCAAACTGAGAAACAGAAGGATGTACCCTACCAGGCTGTGAAACGGACCAATGGAATCACCACAGGTAAGTAAAAGTGTGCAGTGTGACATATACTTATGTTGCTATATAATATTGTACAGTAATCAAATTAGAAAATGATCAGCCAATGAGTCTTATTGATTATCTAATGATATTGTTACACAATTGGTGAATTTTTGTGTAAAGTTACGGTGACTAGTAAGATGTGTACACTGTCATGTTCATTAGACAAATGACTAGTATGATGTGTACCCTGTCACCTTCATCAGACAAATGACCAGGCAGCATCAATACACAAAGATGTATAAGTGTATGAGATGTCTTACAAGGAAATTCAAAAATTGATTCTCAATGTCGATTGTAGCATTGCTGATTACACAACAATAGGATATAGCATTGTAATGGGCTGAAATGACTCGCTACTCTTCACCTAATACACATAACATTTTCATTGGTTGTGTAACAGTACATTACATAAACTATACTTTCCAACCTTAAGAAAGTTATTAGAATTTTTTTTATGGACATAAAGCTTGTAACCAAGGGTTTCTTGTGCCTACTTTGAGCCACAGCAATGTTACAGTGTTAGTTCCTTCAACAATTTAGTAAGGTGTTGCAGTGATATCAGCAGCTTAGGTTGTAGACTTTATAGAGGTTTGTGGAAAAGCAGTGGCTAGTCAAAAAGGCCTAATAGTATAACAGAAAACCAAAAGTTAATTGGATTCATGTTTCAAATGGTGAATATTTATTTAAATATTAGAACTTAAAGGTTTGTGTCAGCTGTTTTGGGATAATTTTCATATAAACGTTAGATTAGCTGATGGATAGTCTTCTACAATTAAACTAAAGTGGGGGAAATAGCAGAGAAAAACATAATATTTTAACTTGATCCAAGACTTTTAATGTGTGTTAGATAATATGTGCATTCTCTGCATTGATATAACAGTACATATGTATTGTATATAATTGAATTTGTTTTATTATTCTTGAACAGAGCTTCTTTAGCAATAAAGAATATCATATCTAACAATATTTGCTCCATTTTCCTCCAGGAGTTTTATTGCGGAGATGAAGTTCTATGTCAACAAACTTGGCCAAGGTTAGTGTAATTAATACCATGAATGAATTTCTATCCGAACAGTTCAATGATATTAACGTTCTGTTTCTCTCTGTTCTGTCCAGATTTCATACAAAGGTATGGATATTTATGGAGATTTCTGATTGTGGTATTGTTTGGAGTATAGACCTATGTCTTGTCTTGGGAATCAAATTTTGAAATTGTTTTGACTGTTTTTGACATACTGATAGAATGACCTCATTCCCAATCTGTTACAGTTATATATGCACAAGAGCACGGCTCTAACAAGCAGGTGGCCTCTAAATCGTGTGCCCTGTCCCTGGTACGCCAGCTTTACCATACTGGTGTGATAGAGGCATTTACTGGCCAGACAAAGAAGAAGGACACAGAGAAGGTACAAGCTGCTTCAAACACATTGTCTTTCAAATTCATTGATTTTGGACTGAGGAAGGCCCTATAGTGGCTGAATATATATTTCATAGAAATGATTTTGATTTTACTTTGAATTTATTTTGGCCTTTTATTTCGGATTATTAATATACTAGCTTTATACCGTTTTTACCTCATTATCATTGTGCTTTAGTTTTGATATTATTTTCGAAAAAAATTGGAATGAAAAAATACAGATTTAAAAAAAAAATCAATTTTATATTAAATTATGTGATTGGTACATGTGTGCAACTGCATATTGCTTAAATTTCAATGTACTTTCTTGTGTAAATTAATGGTTGTTTCAAATCTTGAGGAGGTATACAATAATTTTGTGGTCTTCAAGCATCTTCGAGGACTTATGGATGCTTTATCGAAGATATGAATGATGAGATTCATCGATGATGTGTTAAATACTATTATGTATTTAGATAATGGGTGTGGTAACAACAGAATTATTACTGAGTAAAGCTATAACAATTTCTATATTTTGTAGTTGGAGCCCCATGAGGTTGCCATATCACCAGAGTTAGAGGCTTCCATAGACAAGGCACTTGAGGATTGGAATATCTTCCCTATTCCCAAGGTAAGGTATTTTATGTTAATGATACCTGTTCAATTTTATCTAAAAGAGTTTTAAAATATTTGAATATATGAATCAGATGAAGTACAATGTATTATCAGAGAAAATTGTATGTTATTCATTATAACAACAGTATGTGATATACATTACTACAGCCCACAGACAGCAGTCAGCCCAGCTCTCTACTCACCCACACAAGTTTGGAGGAGTTTGAGCCAGCCCCTCGCCGTAACACAGGGGGAGTCGTGCCATGGTCACCACCACAACCGAACTGGAATCCATGGACAAACTGTAACATCGACGAAGGACCTCTCGCTATGGTAAAACAACTATTTTCATTGTATTATCAGTGTAACTATGCGATATAAACAAAATGTTTTAGTTTCATGGTGTATGTTGTCTGTCCTTACTTTGAGATGGACATAATAGTTCCATGGTGTGTGTTGTCTGTCCCTACTTTGAGATGGACATAATAGTTCCATGGTGTGTGTTGTCTGTCCCTACTTTGAGATGGACATAATAGTTTCATGGTGTGTGTTGTCTGTCCCTACTTTGAGATGGACATAATAGTTCCATGGTGTATGTTGTCTGTCCTTACTTTGAGATGGACATAATAGTTTCATGGTGTGTGTTGTGTGTCCTTACTTTGAGATGGACATAATAGTTCCATGGTGTGTGTTGTCTGTCCCTACTTTGAGATGGACATAATAGTTCCATGGTGTGTGTTGTCTGTCCCTACTTTGAGATGGACATAATAGTTTCATGGTGTGTGTTTTCTATCCCTACTTTGAGATGGACATAATAGTTCCATGGTGTATGTTGTCTGTCCCTACTTTGAGATGGACATAATAGTTTCATGGTGTATGTTGTGTGTCCTTACTTTGAGATGGACATAATAGTTCCATGGTGTATGTTGTGTGTCCTTACTTTGAGATGGACATAATAGTTTCATGGTGTGTGTTGTCTGTCCCTACTTTGAGATGGACATAATAGTTCCATGGTGTGTGTTGTCTGTCCCTACTTTGAGATGGACATAATAGTTTCATGGTGTGTGTTGTCTGTCCCTACTTTGAGATGGACATAATAGTTCCATGGTGTGTGTTGTCTGTCCCTACTTTGAGATGGACATAATAGTTTCATGGTGTGTGTTGTCTGTCCCTACTTTGAGATGGACATAATAGTTCCATGGTGTGTGTTTTCTGTCCTTACTTTGAGATGGACATAATAGTTCTATGGTGTGTGTTGTCTGTCCCTACTTTGAGATGGACATAATAGTTCCATGGTGTGTGTTGTCTGTCCCTACTTTGAGATGGACATAATAGTTTCATGGTGTGTGTTGTCTATCCCTACTTTGAGATGGACATAATAGTTTCATGGTGTGTGTTGTCTGTCCCTACTTTGAGATGGACATAATAGTTTCATGGTGTGTGTTGTCTATCCCTACTTTGAGATGGACATAATAGTTTCATGGTGTGTGTTGTTCTGTCCCTACTTTGAGATGGACATAATAGTTTCATGGTGTGTGTTGTCTATCCCTACTTTGAGATGGACATAATAGTTTCATGGTGTGTGTTGTCTGTCCCTACTTTGAGATGGACGTAATAGTTTCATGGTGTGTGTTGTCTGTCCCTACTTTGAGATGGACGTAATAGTTCCATGGTGTGTGTTGTCTGTCCCTACTTTGAGATGGACATAATAGTTTCATGGTGTGTGTTGTCTGTCCCTACTTTGAGATGGACGTAATAGTTTCATGGTGTGTGTTGTCTGTCCCTACTTTGAGATTGACAAAATAGTTTCATGGTGTGTGTTGTCTGTCCTTACTTTGAGATGGACGTAATAGTTTCATGGTGTATGTTGTCTGTCCCTACTTTGAGATTGACATAATAGTTTCATGGTGTGTGTTGTCTGTCCTTACTTTGAGATGGACGTAATAGTTCCATGGTGTATGTTGTCTGTCCCTACTTTGAGATGTACAAAATAGTTCCATGGTGTGTGTTATCTGTCCCTACTTTGAGATGTACAAAATAGTTTCATGGTATGGGTTGTCTGTCCTTACTTTGAGATGAACATAACAGTTCCATGGTGTATGTTGTCTGTCCCTACTTTGAGATGGACGTAATAGTTTCATGGTGTGTGTTGTCTGTCCCTACTTTGAGATGGACATAATAGTTTCATGGTGTGTGTTGTCTGTCCCTACTTTGAGATGGACGATAATAGTTTCATGGTGTATGTTGTCTGTCCCTACTTTGAGATGGACATAATAGTTTCATGGTGTGTGTTTTCTATCCCTACTTTGAGATGGACGTAATAGTTTCATGGTGTATGTTGTCTGTCCCTACTTTGAGATGGACATAATAGTTTCATGGTGTGTGTTTTCTATCCCTACTTTGAGATGGACGTAATAGTTTCATGGTGTATGTTGTCTGTCCCTACTTTGAGATGGACATAATAGTTTCATGGTGTGTGTTGTCTGTCCCTACTTTGAGATGGACGTAATAGTTTCATGGTGTGTGTTGTCTGTCCCTACTTTGAGATGGACATAATAGTTTCATGGTGTGTGTTGTCTGTCCCTACTTTGAGATGGACGTAATAGTTCCATGGTGTATGTTGTCTGTCCCTACTTTGAGATGGACATAATAGTTCCATGATGTATGTTGTCTGTCCCTACTTTGAGATGGACGTAATAGTTTCATGGTGTGTGTTGTCTGTCCTTACTTTGAGATGGACATAATAGTTTCATGGTGTGTGTTGTCTGTCCCTACTTTGAGATGGACATAATAGTTTCATGGTGTGTGTTGTCTGTCCCTACTTTGAGATGGACATAATAGTTTCATGGTGTGTGTTGTCTGTCCCTACTTTGAGATGGACTAATAGTTTCATGGTGTGTGTTGTTGTCTTCCCTACTTTGAGATGGACATAATAGTTTCATGGTGTGTGTGTTTCTGTCCCTACTTTGAGATGGACGTAATAGTTTCATGGTGTATGTTGTCTGTCCCTACTTTGAGATGGACATAATAGTTTCATGGTGTGTGTTTTCTATCCCTACTTTGAGATGGACGTAATAGTTTCATGGTGTATGTTGTCTGTCCCTACTTTGAGATGGACATAATAGTTTCATGGTGTGTGTTTTCTGTCCCTACTTTGAGATGGACGTAATAGTTTCATGGTGTGTGTTGTCTGTCCCTACTTTGAGATGGACATAATAGTTTCATGGTGTGTGTTGTCTGTCCCTACTTTGAGATGGACGTAATAGTTTCATGGTGTATGTTGTCTGTCCCTACTTTGAGATGGACATAATAGTTCCATGGTGTATGTTGTCTGTCCCTACTTTGAGATGGACATAATAGTTTCATGGTGTGTGTTGTCTGTCCCTACTTTGAGATGGACATAATAGTTCCATGGTGTGTGTTGTCTGTCCCTACTTTGAGATGGACATAATAGTTTCATGGTGTGTGTTGTCTGTCCCTACTTTGAGATGGACGTAATAGTTTCATGGTGTGTGTTGTCTGTCCCTACTTTGAGATGGACTAATAGTTCATGGTGTGTGTTGTCTGTCCCTACTTTGAGATGGACATAATAGTTTCATGGTGTGTGTTGTCTGTCCCTACTTTGAGATGGACATAATAGTTCATGGTGTGTGTTTTCTGTCCCTACTTTGAGATGGACATAATAGTTCTATGGTGTGTGTTGTCTGTCCCTACTTTGAGATGGACATAATAGTTTCATGGTGTGTGTTGTCTGTCCCTACTTTGAGATGGACATAATAGTTCTATGGTGTGTGTTTTCTATCCCTACTTTGAGATGGACATAATAGTTCTATGGTGTGTGTTTTCTATCCCTACTTTGAGATGGACATAATAGTTCTATGGTGTGTGTTTTCTATCCCTACTTTGAGATGGACATAATAGTTCTATGGTGTGTGTTTTCTATCCCTACTTTGAGATGGACGTAATAGTTCCATGGTGTGTGTTTTCTATCCCTACTTTGAGATGGACATAATAGTTTCATGGTGTGTGTTGTCTGTCCCTACTTTGAGATGGACATAATAGTTTCATGGTGTGTGTTGTCTGTCCCTACTTTGAGATGGACATAATAGTTCCATGGTGTGTGTTGTCTGTCCCTACTTTGAGATGGACATAATAGTTTCATGGTGTGTGTTGTCTGTCCCTACTTTGAGATGGACATAATAGTTCCATGGTGTGTGTTGTCTGTCCCTACTTTGAGATGGACATAATAGTTCCATGGTGTGTGTTGTCTGTCCCTACTTTGAGATGGACATAATAGTTTCATGGTGTGTGTTGTCTGTCCCTACTTTGAGATGGACATAATAGTTCCATGGTGTGTGTTGTCTGTCCCTACTTTGAGATGGACATAATAGTTCCATGGTGTGTGTTGTCTGTCCCTACTTTGAGATGGACATAATAGTTCCATGGTGTATGTTGTCTGTCCCTACTTTGAGATGGACATAATAGTTCCATGGTGTGTGTTGTCTGTCCCTACTTTGAGATGGACATAATAGTTCCATGGTGTGTGTTGTCTGTCCCTACTTTGAGATGGACATAATAGTTCCATGGTGTATGTTGTCTGTCCCTACTTTGAGATGGACATAATAGTTTCATGGTGTGTGTTGTCTGTCCCTACTTTGAGATGGACGTAATAGTTCCATGGTGTATGTTGTCTGTCCCTACTTTGAGATGGACATAATAGTTCCATGGTGTGTGTTGTCTGTCCCTACTTTGAGATGGACATAATAGTTCCATGGTGTGTGTTGTCTGTCCCTACTTTGAGATGGACATAATAGTTCCATGGTGTGTGTTGTCTGTCCCTACTTTGAGATGGACATAATAGTTCCATGGTGTGTGTTTTCGTTGTCTGTCCCTACTTTGAGATGGACATAATAGTTCCATGGTGTGTGTTGTCTGTCCCTACTTTGAGATGGACGTAATAGTTCCATGGTGTATGTTGTCTGTCCCTACTTTGAGATGGACATAATAGTTCCATGGTGTATGTTGTCTGTCCCTACTTTGAGATGGACATAATAGTTCCATGGTGTGTGTTGTCTGTCCCTACTTTGAGATGGACATAATAGTTTCATGGTGTGTGTTGTCTGTCCCTACTTTGAGATGGACGTAATAGTTCCATGGTGTATGTTGTTTGTCCCTACTTTGAGATGGACATAATAGTTCCATGGTGTGTGTTGTCTGTTCCCTACTTTGAGATGGACATAATAGTTTCATGGTGTGTGTTGTCTGTCCCTACTTTGAGATGGACATAATAGTTCCATGGTGTATGTTGTCTGTCCTTACTTTGAGATGGACATAATAGTTTCATGGTGTGTGTTGTCTATCCCTACTTTGAGATGGACATAATAGTTCTATGGTGTGTGTTTTCTATCCCTACTTTGAGATGGACATAATAGTTCCATGGTGTGTGTTGTCTGTCCCTACTTTGAGATGGACATAATAGTTCCATGGTGTGTGTTGTCTGTCCCTACTTTGAGATGGACATAATAGTTCCATGGTGTGTGTTGTCTGTCCCTACTTTGAGATGGACATAATAGTTCTATGGTGTGTGTTTTCTATCCCTACTTTGAGATGGACATAATAGTTCTATGGTGTGTTTTTCTGTCCCTACTTTGAGATGGACGTAATAGTTCTATGGTGTGTGTTGTCTGTCCCTACTTTGAGATGGACATAATAGTTCCATGGTGTGTGTTGTTGTCTGTCCCTACTTTGAGATGGACATAATAGTTTCCATGGTGTGTGTTGTCTGTCCCTACTTTGAGATGGACATAATAGTTCCATGGTGTGTGTTGTCTGTCCCTACTTTGAGATGGACATAATAGTTTCATGGTGTGTGTTGTCTGTCCCTACTTTGAGATGGACGTAATAGTTTCATGGTGTATGTTGTCTGTCCCTACTTTGAGATGGACATAATAGTTTCATGGTGTGTGTTTTCTATGTCCCTACTTTGAGATGGACGTAATAGTTTCATGGTGTGTGTTGTCTGTCCCTACTTTGAGATGGACATAATAGTTCCATGGTGTATGTTGTCTGTCCCTACTTTGAGATGGACGTAATAGTTTCATGGTGTGTGTTGTCTGTCCCTACTTTGAGATGGACGTAATAGTTTCTGGTGTTGTTGTTGTCCCTACTTTGAGATGGACTAATAGTTCATGGTGTGTGTTGTCTGTCCCTACTTTGAGATGGACGTAATAGTTCCATGGTGTTGTTGTCTGTCCCTACTTTGAGATGGACTAATAGTTCATGGTGTTGTTGTCTGTCCCTACTTTGAGATGGACATAATAGTTCCATGGTGTGTGTTGTCTGTCCCTACTTTGAGATGGACATAATAGTTCCATGGTGTGTGTTGTCTGTCCCTACTTTGAGATGGACATAATAGTTCCATGGTGTGTGTTGTCTGTCCCTACTTTGAGATGGACATAATAGTTCTATGGTGTGTGTTGTCTGTCCCTACTTTGAGATGGACATAATAGTTCCATGGTGTGTGTTGTCTGTCCCTACTTTGAGATGGACAAATAGTTTCATGGTGTATGTTGTCTTTCCCTACTTTGAGATGGACATAATAGTTCCATGGTGTATGTTGTCTGTCCCTACTTTGAGATGGACGTAATAGTTCCATGGTGTGTGTTGTCTGTCCCTACTTTGAGATGGACATAATAGTTCCATGGTGTGTGTTGTCTGTCCCTACTTTGAGATGGACATAATAGTTTCCATGGTGTATGTTGTCTGTCCCTACTTTGAGATGGACATAATAGTTCCATGGTGTATGTTGTCTGTCCTTACTTTGAGATGGACGTAATAGTTCCATGTTGTATGTTGTCTGTCCTTACTTTGAGATGGACGTAATAGTTCCATGTTGTTGTTGTCTGTCCACTGAGATGGACGTATAGTTTCATGGTGTATGTTGTCTGTCCTTACTTTGAGATGGACGTAATAGTTCCATGTTGTATGTTGTCTGTCCTTACTTTGAGATGGACATAATAGTTTCATGGTGTGTGTTGTCTATCCCTACTTTGAGATGGACGTAATAGTCAACCAAGTGCCAATTGTAGATATCCAAATGAGAATTGAATGATAGGAAGTTGGTTACAACTTAACTATCTTTGTGACTCGCCTATTTCATTAGGTTTTGTTACACCTCGATTAGCTATATTTCATAAGGTTTTGTTACACCTCGATTAGCTATATTTCATTAGGTTTTGTTACACCTCGATTAGCTATATTTCATTAGGTTTTGTTACACCTCGATTAGCTATATTTCATTAGGTTTTGTTACACCTCGATTAGCTATATTTCATTAGGTTTTGTTACACCTCGATTAGCTATATTTCATTAGGTTTTGTTACACCTCGATTAGCTATATTTCATTAGGTTTTGTTACACCTCGATTAGCTATATTTCATTAGGTTTTGTTACACCTCGATTAGCTATATTTCATTAGGTTTTGTTACACCTCGATTAGCTATATTTCATTAGGTTTTGTTACACCTCGATTAGCTATTATTTCTTATTTAGGTTTGTTACACCTCGATTAGCTATATTTCATTAGGTTTTGTTACACCTCGATTAGCTATATTTCATTAGGTTTTGTTACACCTCGATTAGCTATATTTCATTAGGTTTTGTTACACCTCGATTAGCTATATTTCATTAGGTTTTGTTACACCTCGATTAGCTATATTTCATTAGGTTTTGTTACACCTCGATTAGCTATATTTCATTAGGTTTTGTTACACCTCGATTAGCTATATTTCGTTAGGTTTTGTTACACCTCGATTAGCTATATTTCATTAGGTTTTGTTACACCTCGATTAGCTATATTTCATTAGGTTTTGTTACACCTCGATTAGCTATATTTCATTAGGTTTTGTTACACCTCGATTAGCTATATTTCATTAGGTTTTGTTACACCTCGATTAGCTATATTTCATTAGGTTTTGTTACACCTCGATTAGCTATATTTCATTAGGTTTTGTTACACCTCGATTAGCTATATTTCATTAGGTTTTGTTACACCTCGATTAGCTATATTTCATTAGGTTTTGTTACACCTCGATTAGCTATATTTCATTAGGTTTTGTTACACCTCGATTAGCTATATTTCATTAGGTTTTGTTACACCTCGATTAGCTATATTTCATTAGGTTTTGTTACACCTCGATTAGCTATATTTCATTAGGTTTTGTTACACCTCGATTAGCTATATTTCATTAGGTTTTGTTACACCTCGATTAGCTATATTTCATTAGGTTTTGTTACACCTCGATTAGCTATATTTCATTAGGTTTTGTTACACCTCGATTAGCTATATTTCATTAGGTTTTGTTACACCTCGATTAGCTATATTTCATTAGGTTTTGTTACACCTCGATTAGCTATATTTCATTAGGTTTTGTTACACCTCGATTAGCTATATTTCATTAGGTTTTGTTACACCTCGATTAGCTATATTTTCATTAGGTTTTGTTACACCTCGATTAGCTGCTATATTTCATTAGGTTTTGTTACACCTCGATTAGCTATATTTCATTAGGTTTTGTTACACCTCGATTAGCTATATTTCATTAGGTTTTGTTACACCTCGATTAGCTATATTTCATTAGGTTTTGTTACACCTCGATTAGCTATATTTCATTAGGTTTTGTTACACCTCGATTAGCTATATTTCATTAGGTTTTGTTACACCTCGATTAGCTATATTTCATTAGGTTTTGTTACACCTCGATTAGCTATATTTCATTAGGTTTTGTTACACCTCGATTAGCTATATTTCATTAGGTTTGTTACACCTCGATTAGCTATATTTCATTAGGTTTTGTTACACCTCGATTAGCTATATTTCATTAGGTTTTGTTACACCTCGATTAGCTATATTTCATTAGGTTTTGTTACACCTCGATTAGCTATATTTCATTAGGTTTTGTTACACCTCGATTAGCTATATTTCATTAGGCTTTGTTACACCTCGATTAGCTATATTTCATTAGGTTTTGTTACACCTCGATTAGCTATATTTCATTAGGTTTTGTTACACCTCGATTAGCTATATTTCATTAGGTTTTGTTACACCTCGATTAGCTATATTTCATTAGGTTTTGTTACACCTCGATTAGCTATATTTCATTAGGTTTTGTTACACCTCGATTAGCTATATTTCATTAGGTTTTGTTACACCTCGATTAGCTATATTTCATTAGGTTTTGTTACACCTCGATTAGCTATATTTCATTAGGTTTTGTTACACCTCGATTAGCTATATTTCATTAGGTTTTGTTACACCTCGATTAGCTATATTTCATTAGGTTTTGTTACACCTCGATTAGCTATATTTCATTAGGTTTTGTTACACCTCGATTAGCTATATTTCATTAGGTTTTGTTACACCTCGATTAGCTATATTTCATTAGGTTTTGTTACACCTCGATTAGCTATATTTCATTAGGTTTTGTTACACCTCGATTAGCTATATTTCATTAGGTTTTGTTACACCTCGATTAGCTATATTTCATTAGGTTTTGTTACACCTCGATTAGCTATATTTCATTAGGTTTTGTTACACCTCGATTAGCTATATTTCATTAGGTTTTGTTACACCTCGATTAGCTATATTTCATTAGGTTTTGTTACACCTCGATTAGCTATATTTCATTAGGTTTTGTTACACCTCGATTAGCTATATTTCATTAGGTTTTGTTACACCTCGATTAGCTATATTTCATTAGGTTTTGTTACACCTCGATTAGCTATATTTCATTAGGTTTTGTTACACCTCGATTAGCTATATTTCATTAGGTTTTGTTACACCTCGATTAGCTATATTTCATTAGGTTTTGTTACACCTCGATTAGCTATATTTCATTAGGTTTTGTTACACCTCGATTAGCTATATTTCATTAGGTTTTGTTACACCTCGATTAGCTATATTTCATTAGGTTTTGTTACACCTCGATTAGCTATATTTCATTAGGTTTTGTTACACCTCGATTAGCTATATTTCATTAGGTTTTGTTACACCTCGATTAGCTATATTTCATTAGGTTTTGTTACACCTCGATTAGCTATATTTCATTAGGTTTTGTTACACCTCGATTAGCTATATTTCATTAGGTTTTGTTACACCTCGATTAGCTATATTTCATTAGGTTTTGTTACACCTCGATTAGCTATATTTCATTAGGTTTTGTTACACCTCGATTAGCTATATTTCATTAGGTTTTGTTACACCTCGATTAGCTATATTTCTTAGGTTTGTTACACCTCGATTATATTTTTAGGTTTTGTTACACCTCGATTAGCTATATTTCATTAGGTTTTGTTACACCTCGATTAGCTATATTTCATTAGGTTTTGTTACACCTCGATTAGCTATATTTCATTAGGTTTTGTTACACCTCGATTAGCTATATTTCATTAGGTTTTGTTACACCTCGATTAGCTATATTTCATTAGGTTTTGTTACACCTCGATTAGCTATATTTCATTAGGTTTTGTTACACCTCGATTAGCTATATTTCATTAGGTTTTGTTACACCTCGATTAGCTATATTTCATTAGGTTTTGTTACACCTCGATTAGCTATATTTCATTAGGTTTTGTTACACCTCGATTAGCTATATTTCATTAGGTTTTGTTACACCTCGATTAGCTATATTTCATTAGGTTTTGTTACACCTCGATTAGCTATATTTCATTAGGTTTTGTTACACCTCGATTAGCTATATTTCATTAGGTTTTGTTACACCTCGATTAGCTATATTTCATTAGGCTTTGTTACACCTCGATTAGCTATATTTCATTAGGTTTTGTTACACCTCGATTAGCTATATTTCATTAGGTTTTGTTACACCTCGATTAGCTATATTTCATTAGGCTTTGTTACACCTCGATTAGCTATATTTCATTAGGTTTTGTTACACCTCGATTAGCTATATTTCATTAGGTTTTGTTACACCTCGATTCGCTAGTAATCAAAACAAAGATTGTAGATATTGAAGTGAGACACAGATTTTACCTCATTTATCTGAGTTAGAATGTTTTTCGGCGTTAGATGTGCTGTTGATTTTGGATCGGTCTAGATGTTGAAATATTTCTGTATTTCATGTTTTACATTATTACAGGCAACCATGGAAGAAATCAGTCAAGACTTGTATAACAACTTTGAACAGCACAAATCTTCAGATGAAAACCTCCATCATGTAAGTCTTAGTATATAAATAAGGGGAAGAGATGTCTAGGAAATATCTTCTCACTTTTTTTGATTGGGTACAAGGAAACAATAAAGATCTCATTTCATGTCCAAAGTCCTGTTGAATATGAATTATCTTGTTTAAACTAGTAATTGTCCATTATCACCAATTAATGATGAGCAGTTCACAGTATTCCATATTTGTATAGTTATCTGCCCTTTGTGGGGTAGGTATTGATTTTGACGTAATGTGTTTACGAAGGTATCATCATACTTTTCAGAGAAAATGACATGAGTTGCACTCACAAATTTTTGACGTCACAATAGATACCTACCAGAAAGATAGGTAACAATGTAATATGCAAAGATGGAAAAGAGATATTAACAAAACTAGTTTTGTTCACTCTGATTACTGTTATCATAGGATAATTAGATATGCTCTGATTTTCTCATTGGCTGATGCATTGTTATGTGAGGTTCAATGTCAAGTATATCAATTCAGTTTCCATGTTTAGAAACACCGAATCAATATTCCTTTAGTGATGTCACAGCTGCGCTTATTACCCAAACATTGAGTTCTTCAGGGTGTCGTCCTATGGCCAATGTTCTTGTAAATAAAATGCACATCAGATAATCCTCCTGGCATTTGTCAAGGAAACTACTTATCTAATATAAAATTGCCTTTATTTAATCCTACATTCTTGGTCATTATTTAATTTTACCAGGTTGGTATAACACCATATGGACCTCAGCAAGGGTCCATAATTGATATGATTGAAGTGTTTTGATATTGTTGAGTACAGATGTTAGACGTAATAGCATTTTGTTGACTACAGATGTTAGATGAAAGGTCCAAACTACCAGTGTGGAGCTCTCATGATCACATTCTTCAGACCATACATGAAAACCCAGTCACATTGATTAGAGGAGAGACCGGATGTGGTAAAACTACACAGGTAGGTAGTACATTATACTATCAGAGTTCTGTATATTGTAAATCATAATTACACGATCTATATCCTGTTAAATAGTTTATCACAGTTATGGACCATGAGTATTGTGATACACATTTTATATTGAACTCAAAATGATCTATTGAAGAAAAAAAAAGATTCGGTCTCTTTATTGATGTGTCATTACAGTTCTACCAAAGATACTTATTGAATTTTTATATTTGAGAACACAGACTGTTTTGTAAAGACATTTTATAATACATTTATCACTGGTATCTGAAGAGGGTTTATTTATATGTCTACATTTATAGGTGCCCCAGATTATCCTGGACCAGATGGTTGAGCAAGGACGTGGTGCTGAATGTAACATCATCATCACACAGGTATCACGTCCATAATATTATTTGGAATCTCATGAAATAAAGGGAAGACTGTAGACAGTGTATTCTTTTACACAAATAAATTAGCTTGATAAAGTTCTGGAAAGTGAATCAGGCAGGAAATGGTTTTAAGGGAAGGTTAAAAAAAGGAAGGCATTTTAAAGTTGATTAATGCCTCCTTCAGTACTTCCAGTACTTTGATTACTTTGTTGTTGTTTAGGTGCATTTATTATTTATTGATTGGAGCAGGCCCACTGTATATATAACTAGTATATAGTAAAAATGCAATGGTTTCTTGCGAAGGTAAAATGAATGAAAAACCAACAAACTCAGACTTGGGTCAACTGAAGACACCTTTCATAAGATTGACCCCATATGTAAAAGTTAAGATCAAATTTGGTCTGCATCATCCTTGGTCAATATGAACTGAAATTCACCTTCATGACAATTGGACGACACCTAAAAAAAAAAAAAAGCTTTGACTTTTGTTTAAAAATTGTATGCCTGCAATGAATCAGATGGACTTATGATGTTGTAGCCACGAAGAATCAGTGCTGTGTCTATAGCCGAGAGAGTGGCCCAGGAGAGATGTGAAGATCTTGGTCTTAGTACAGGGTACAGTGTGAGGTTTGAGTCCATCCTACCACGGTCCTATGGTGCTATTCTCTACTGTACCGTAGGTAAGTCTATACAGTAGGAGGTTTAAGTCCATCCTATCATGGTCCTATGGTGCTATTCTCTACTGTACTGTAGGTAAGTCTATACAGTAGGAGGTTTAAGTTCATCCTATCACGGTCCTGTGGTGCTATTCTCTACTGTACTGTAGGTAAGTCTATACAGTAGGAGGTTTTAATCCATCCTATCATGGTCCTGTGGTGCTATTCTCTACTGTACTGTAGGTAGTAAGTCTATACAGTAGGAGGATTAAGTTCATCCTATCACGGTCCTGTGGTGCTATTCTCTACTGTACTGTAGGTAAGTCTATACAGTAGGAGGTTTAAGTCCATCCTATCATGGTCCTGTGGTGCTATTCTCTACTGTACTGTAGGTAAGTCTATACAGAAGGAGGTTTAAGTCCATCCTATCACGGTCCTGTGGTGCTATTCTCTACTGTACTGTAGGTAAGTCTATACAGTAGGAGGTTTAAGTCAATCCTGTCTCGGTCCTGTGGTGCTATTCTCTACTGTACTGTAGGTAAGTCTATACAGTAGGAGGTTTAAGTCCATCCTATCACGGTCCTGTGGTGCTATTCTCTACTGTACTGTAGGTAAGTCTATACAGAAGGAGGTTTAAGTCCATCCTATCACGGTCCTGTGGTGCTATTCTCTACTGTACTGTAGGTAAGTCTATATAGTAGGAGGTTTAAGTCAATCCTGTCTCGGTCCTGTGGTGCTATTCTCTACTGTACTGTAGGTAAGTCTATACAGTAGGAGGTTTAAGTCCATCCTATCACGGTCCTGTGGTGCTATTCTCTACTGTACTGTAGGTAAGTCTATACAGAAGGAGGTTTAAGTCAATCCTATCACGGTCCTGTGGTGCTATTCTCTACTGTACTGTAGGTAAGTCTATACAGTAGGAGGTTTAAGTCCATCCTATCACGGTCCTGTGGTGCTATTCTCTACTGTACTGTAGGTAAGTCTATACAGAAGGAGGTTTAAGTCAATCCTATCACGGTCCTGTGGTGCTATTCTCTACTGTACTGTAGGTAAGTCTATACAGAAGGAGGTTTAAGTCCATCCTATCACGGTCCTGTGGTGCTATTCTCTACTGTACTGTAGGTAAGTCTATACAGAAGGAGGTTTAAGTCCATCCTATCACGGTCCTGTGGTGCTATTCTCTACTGTACTGTAGGTAAGTCTATACAGTAGGAGGTTTAAGTCCATCCTATCACGGTCCTGTGGTGCTATTCTCTACTGTACTGTAGGTAAGTCTATACAGAAGGAGGTTTAAGTCAATCCTATCACGGTCCTGTGGTGCTATTCTCTACTGTACTGTAGGTAAGTCTATACAGAAGGAGGTTTAAGTCAATCCTATCACGGTCCTGTGGTGCTATTCTCTCCTGTCACGGTCCTGTGGTGCTATTCTCTACTGTACTGTAGGTGAGTCTATATAGTAGGAGGTTTAGGTCCTGTGGTGCTTTTCCCTTGCAATTTCTGTTATAAACTACAATTTCTACAAATTGGTGTAGACCAGAAAAAACCCTCAAAGGAAATAAAAAGAAAACAAACCAAAAAAAAAAAACCAAATAAACCTGACCAGTATTGTTAAAATACTAATGATGTATGTTATCGTGTCTTTTTGGAGTATTTTAGAAAACATATACACTATATTATCCAGGTACTTTGTTGAGGAGACTGGAGAATGGAATGAGAGGAATTTCCCACATCATTGTTGATGAAATTCACGAGCGTGATATCAATGTAAGTAACACATTCAGAAGACAGCTGATGCAGGAGTAGCAAAGAAAACATCAGTGAATTAAAAAGTCATTTAGGTGTTGAAATGTAGATTTGCTACTTTTTGGAGGGAGGAACATCAATTTATGAAAAAGATAATAAAACAATTATTAATTTGGACATGTGTGTAATTTTAGACGGACTTCCTGTTGGTGATGTTACGTGACATGAAGAATGCCTACCCCCAGCTGAGGGTGATACTGATGTCTGCCACTGTGGACACCACATTATTTACCGAGTACTTTGGTCAGTGTAAAGTGGTGGAGGTGTACGGTCGTACTCATCCTGTTCAAGGTCAGTGTTACTGCCACAACTGTCAGTCTTAAACACATACCACTAAGTTTGCTATTTATGTTTGCTTGTGTGATGTTATGATAATGATTTTGTCATTACTTGATGAAAAAAAATGTTTTCTATTTGCTATAGGAAGTTTTTCAAGGATAGACTGAGCTTGTATTACAAAGATGCAATTTACAAATGTAAATCAATGTGCTATCACCATGGAAATATTGATACTTTCTGGTTTCAAATTGATTGTTTTAAAAAGTTCATTGGGAAGTTAATGCAATTAATGAGTGCATGAGAGTTGATTGGAAACTGAATATGAGCCTTGTTTACAGAATATTACCTGGAGGACTGTATTCAGATGCTCAACTTCATCCCGCCTCCATCGGATAAAAGAAAGAAACGAGATAAGGATGAGATTCTAGACGACGGAGAACCAGAGGTAAAATAGTGTTGATTGTATCGAACTATCACCTAAATCAAAAGTAATGTTTTACTACACAGGAGGTAAAATCGATGTTGGAGTGATACTTTCATGAGATAGTTATGATCATGTTCCCAGGAATGATATATTCACAATTTCGGCGGACATTGTTGTAAACTTTTTATCTGGGAAATAATATGTTTAATAATCACAATCCTGTATTTATATATCATATAGCTAGATTGAAAATTTTAATCTATTGAAACTGAATTTTCTTTGCTTAAGTCAAAATCATGATTTTTTTTCACCTGTGAAAATATACTACCATACTGTCCTTTATGTGGAAATATATGATTGTTTTTTGTTTGGTTTTTAGGAAAATTGTAACTTAAATGTGGGCTCAGAATACTCTGAACAAACAAGAAGGGCAATGGGCATGCTAAATGAGAAGGAGATGTCTTTTGAGCTTATAGAAGTAAGATCACCAATATAGAGCTATGTAGTTTAAACAAAGATGTAACATAGAAATTTCATAACAAAGGACTGGAAATTATGATAAAACTTCAAGTTTTAACAAAAGCAAGAAATGCATGGTTAAAGAAATAAAGGAGTAATCTATATGTTGAACTGAAAAAAAAAGACTTTCTTTGATCAAAATCATATGTTGTCTTTTAATGTAATTATATAACAACATATGTTTTGAAAGGCTGGTATGTTTTCATAAAGAAAATACACTTGTTATGTGTTTTATACACAGATGTAGGCCCTGATCAAGTATACAACACAGTGTTTTAGAGTATTATTTTCCACGGGAATATTAACATTTACAATTTGACATTTGATAGGCCCTGATCAAGTACATTAAGTCCTTAAATATCCCTGGAGCTATCCTTATCTTCCTACCTGGCTGGAATCTCATCTTTGCCCTCCACAAGCACCTGGAGATGCATCCTGAGTTTGGTAAGGTGGTAATACGGTTAATTAGATGTGAAGTATATTGGAGTAATTCTCTGTGTGTATGTGACAAGATGGATATCACAGAAAATCTTATCAATATCACAGATAAGATAGAATCGTAATCAGAAATAGACACATAGTCATGGACTGACTGATAAATACCTGGATGTTATAATAAGTTATGTATGTTATCAACTCGGAAAAGAACCATGTACCAACAAAATACATGTATTTATTGAAGATGTATGATGTTAGTTTATTTCTACCACAATAGTCAGTGTTATTCAACTCTCAGGGTATCAAATAAACGATGCAACTGTTGATTATCAATTTGTTTATACCACACGCGGTATAAACTCTGTACGCATTCTGATTGGCTGACACGGTGAACTTTGACCGAACTACGTCTTTCTGAGTGTCGTGCCATCATTTGTCAACGTCATCAATAATCGAGTGACGTCATGCTATGCTGTGATCACCGCTTGACGCCAAAACTGCTGTTGGATAGCGTACTTATCCTTGTCGTATTTCTATCGGCTAAAAGCGGATATAATTGTGGTAGAAACAGGTCACATGACTCGTGGTTGTTGGATATGGAATTTATTCCACACTCGTAAGTTATTTTTTAAAAGTTCCAAAAGACACTCGCTAAAGCTCGTGTCTTTTGTAACTTTTAAAAAATAACTCACTCGTGTGGAATAAATTCCATATCCAACAGCCACTCGTTGTGTAACCTCTATGTATAATATAAGTTGATTTATGATGTAAGTTTATGTATAATATAAGTTGATGTATGATGTAAGTTTATGTATAATATAAGTTGATGTATGATTTAAGTTGATGTATGACATAAGTTGATATATAATGTAAGTTGACATAAGTTGTTTATGTTACAGGGGGCCGTCAGTATCGCCTGTTGCCTCTCCACTCACAGATCCCAAGGGATGAACAGAGAAGGGTGTTTGAACCTGTCCCTGATGGTGTCACAAAGGTTCTAGCTTCTCAGCATCAATTATTCTTTTCTAAGATCCTTTGAGCATAATAATGTAACATATTTCATGCTAATGTGAAATTTGAATAATGCTCAATCTAATAATCACAAGAAGTTATGTGTTTGAGCTAAATCCTTCAATTTAGTGATTTTTCTTAAGTTACAAAAGTTACTTATTTTATATCATTACCACCATTGGAAAGTTTGAGCTTCTAATTGTACTTCAAGTCAAAATTACAAAAAATAATTAATTGCATCCCGAAAAAATTCCATGGTACCATATCCTATATGGAATGAAGTTCTGATAGTGCATGCACCAAAGGCAAAATAAATTATTTTATATTATTTTTTGTTCTATTTGGACATATTTATACACGATTAAACACCAATTATTGTTTAAGTGATGAATATCATGTATGCTCTGTCGGCGGTGGGGCATCTTCAATACCTTTGTATAATACATTATGTAATATATTTACAGATCATTCTGTCGACCAACATAGCTGAAACTAGTGTTACCATCAATGATGTTGTCTATGTTATAGACTCCTGCAAGTAAGTTTTATTTCCTTTCTAAATTCTAAGAATTAAATCTTGATTGATTTAAATGTCTATATTGTGACAAACACATGTGAAGATAAGATGTTACATGTAAAATCTACAAACCTACTTATTTTTGTGGAGACCTCATTTCAAGTTTAATATAAAAAGTAAGATTTTCTTATTGATTTAGTTTCACAATTTACAGTCAAACAAGTTTTACCTTTTTTGTGACTTTGCAGCAATTTATTTTTCAGGAATTACTTTATGTACTGTATGATAATGGTGAAGTTAAAACATAACCTTATCTTTATAACAATTTTGCTGAAAAAATCGTTTAACCACTGGTCGATGTAGGCTGATATTAACTTAATACATTTTTCCAGGGCTAAGATGAAGCTTTTCACATCACATAACAACATGACCAACTACGCTACAGTATGGGCCTCTAAAACTAACCTTGAGCAGAGACGAGGACGTGCAGGTCGTGTGCGGGCTGGCTTTGCCTTCCATCTGTGTAGTCGAACAAGATACGAAAAGTAGGTCTACTCAAATCTGGTGTTTCAGAAGTTATGTCCACATTCAAATAGAAAGTAAGTAATGTTTACAGAAGAGCGGGGATAACTGAAGTTACCTCTGTTGCTAAATGACTAGATACATTTATATCATTTTCATGTTGGAGTAATATCATTGAACGAGAGTAATTATTTCACTGTGTATAACAAAATTGTTTAAGCTTGACTTTCTGAAACATCTACTCCATAAAAAGAGATTCCATTTCTTCTATATACATTTGGAAGATGGACAATATACTTTTTGATGACTGTAATGAAAGTAGGGACGATTAGCTCTTTCCACTTATGCCTCTATACTCAAACTGCCCAGCATACCACAGGTATCCATAATCAATGTGAAGTATAATGCTGAGAAACCGACTGATCACCATATAATACTGGCTCTTCCCCTTCCTAGGAGCTACTAGATGAAGTTTTGAAAGTGTTTTACATATAATCTTATTAAAGACGATTCTTTTTGATAATAACCACTATACCTTTGTTACAGGTTGGACCAACACACGACACCTGAGATCTTCAGGACCCCTCTTCATGAGCTGGCTCTGTCCATCAAACTGCTCCGTCTAGGTCCCATTGGTCCCTTCATGGCCAAGGCGGTAGAACCTCCCCCTATTGATGCTGTCATAGAGGCTGAGGCGCTGCTCAAAGGTAAAACTAGCGGCATGAGTGGGTGACAGTGATCAGTGTAAGGATCAATGTGTTTATCAGCTGGTTTTAGTGATTTAAAATGAATTGGTGGGAATTAACATAACTCTATTACAAATGTGTATGAGTGATTTTTTGCCATATAACCTCTAGTTAAAGATTTGAGGTGTATGCCTTAACACTACATCAAAATGTATAAGTTTTATTCTTGTTGAGAAATTTCCGTATGTGCATATTGCAGAGTTGGCTCCCTTGCGGGGAGGTATCCATTGTGACGTCATTATTTTGAGAGCGAGTCACATCATTTTTTCTGAAAAGTATGACATTACGCTCACAAATGCATGACGTCACAATCAATACCTAACTCGCAAGGGCAGATAACTCTGTAAAATGCTCTAGAGAATGCTACAGAATAGACCTGTCTGCAGTGTTGTGATTGTTTCCTGGGTAAGACACCATCACCTCATTGGTATTGCAGACAATGTTATTACCAGTAAGCGTAATGTTTTAATGGGTAAACCACCAGCTACAACAGAGTGCTCACCACCAAAATCATTATTGGTGTTCAAAAAGTAGTAAACCCATAATTGGAGTTGATAAGAAGGAATGATATTAAATGTTGTGATTGTGTTACAGAAATGCGAGCCCTGGATTCTAATGATGAGTTGACTCCCCTTGGTAAAATCCTAGCCAAACTGCCAATAGAACCAAGACTGGGCAAGATGATCATCTACGGCTGTCTCTTCTAGTGAGTAGTTGGAACATCCAGGGATGTTTGTGTGGTCGACAGCTGGAACATCTAGGGATGTATGTGAAAAGTCGACAGCTGGAACATCAAGGGATGTTTGTGTAGTCGACAGCTGGAACATCCAGGGATGTTTGTGTAGTCTACAGCTGAAACATCTAGGGATGTTTGTGTAGTCGACAGCTGGAACATCTAGGGATGTTTGTGTAGTCTACAGCTGGAACATCCAAGGATGTTGGTGTAGTCGACAGCTGGAACATCTAGGGATGTTTGTGTAGGTCGACAGCTGGAACATCCAGGGATGTTTGTGTAGTCTACAGCTGGAACATCCAGGGATGTTTGTGTAGTCTACAGCTGGAACATCCAGGGATGTTTGTGTAGGTCGACAGCTGGAACATCCAGGGATGTTTGTGTAGGTCGACAGCTGGAACATCCAGGGATGTTTGTGCAGTCGACAGCTGGAACATCCAGGGATGTTTGTGTAGTCGACAGCTGGAACATCCAGGGATGTTTGTGTAGTCGACAGCTGGAACATCCAGGGATGTTTGTGTAGTCGACAGCTGGAACATCCAGGGATGTTTGTGTAGGTCGACAGCTGGAACATCCAGGGATGTTTGTGTAGTCGACAGCTGGAACATCCAGGGATGTTTGTGTAGGTCGACAGCTGGAACATCCAGGGATGTTTGTGTAGTCGACAGCTGGAACATCCAGGGATGTTTGTGTAGTCAACAGCTGGAACATCCAGGGATGTTTGTGTAGTGCTTCATTCAGGGATGTTTGTGTAGTCGACAGCTGGAACATCCAGGGATGTTTGTGTAGTCGACAGCTGGAACATCCAGGGATGTTTGTGTAGTCGACAGCTGGAACATCCAGGGATGTTTGTGTAGTCTACAGCTGGAACATCCAGGGATGTTTGTGTAGTCGACAGCTGGAACATCCAGGGATGTTTGTGTAGTCGACAGCTGGAACATCTAGGGATGTTTGTGTAGTCTACAGCTGGAACATCCAGGGATGTTTGTAGTCGACAGCTGGAACATCCAGGGATGTTTGTGTAGTCAACAGCTGGAACATCCAGGGATGTTTGTGTAGTCGACAGCTGGAACATCCAGGGATGTTTGTGTAGTCGACAGCTGGAACATCAGGGATGTTTGTGTAGTCGACAGCTGGAACATCCAGGGATGTTTGTGTAGTCAGGAATGTTTTTGTGTAGTCGACAGCTGGAACATCCAGGGATGTTTGTGTAGTCTACAGCTGGAACATCTAGGGATGTTTGTGCAGTCGACAGCTGGAACATCCAGGGATGTTTGTGTAGTCGACAGCTGGAACATCCAGGGATGTTTGTGTAGTCTACAGCTGGAACATCCAGGGATGTTTGTGTAGGTCGACAGCTGGAACATCCAGGGATGTTTGTGTAGTCGACAGCTGGAACATCCAGGGATGTTTGTGTAGTCGACAGCTGGAACATCCAGGGATGTTTGTGTAGTCGACAGCTGGAACATCCAGGGATGTTTGTGTAGTCGACAGCTGGAACATCCAGGGATGTTTGTGTAGTCGACAGCTGGAACATCCAGGGATGTTTGTGTAGTCGACAGCTGGAACATCCAGGGATGTTTGTGTAGTCGACAGCTGGAACAGTCAACAGCTGGAACATCCAAGGATGTTTGTGAAGGTCGACAGCTGGAACATTCAGGGATGTTTGTGTAGTCGACAGCTGGAACATCCAGGGATGTTTGTGTAGTCGACAGCTGGAACATCCAGGGATGTTTGTGTAGTCTACAGCTGGAACATCCAAGGATGTTTGTGTAGTCCGACAGCTGGAACATCTAGGGATGTTTGTGTAGGTCGACAGCTGGAAACATCCAGGGATGTTTTGTGTAGTCGACAGCTGGAACATCCAGGGATGTTTGTGTAGTCTACAGCTGGAACATCCAAGGATGTTTGTGTAGTCGACAGCTGGAACATCCAGGGATGTTTGTGTAGGTCGACAGCTGGAACATCCAGGGATGTTTGTGTAGTCGACAGCTGGAACATCCAGGGATGTTTGTGTAGTCTACAGCTGGAACATCCAGGGATGTTTGTGTAGTCTACAGCTGGAACATCTAGGGATGTTTGTGTAGTCGACAGCTGGAACATCCAGGGATGTTTGTGTAGTCGACAGCTGGAACATCCAGGGATGTTTTTGTAGTCGACAGCTGGAACATCCAGGGATGTTTGTGTAGGTCGACAGCTGGAACATCCAGGGATGTTTGTGTAGTCTACAGCTGGAACATCCAGGGATGTTTGTGTAGGTCGACAGCTGGAACATCCAGGGATGTTCGTGTAGGTCGACAGCTGGAACATCCAGGGATGTTTGTGTAGTCTACAGCTGGAACATCCAGGGATGTTTGTGTAGGTCGACAGCTGGAACATCCAGGGATGTTTGTGTAGTCTACAGCTGGAACATCCAGGGATGTTTGTGTAGGTCGACAGCTGGAACATCCAGGGATGTTTGTGTAGTCTACAGCTGGAACATCCAGGGATGTTTGTGTAGGTCGACAGCTGGAACATCCAGGGATGTTTGTGTAGGTCGACAGCCGGAACATCCAGGGATGTTTGTGTAGTCGACAGCTGGAACATCCAGGGATGTTTGTGTAGTCACAGCTGGAACATCCAGGGATGTTTGTGTAGTCAACAGCTGGAACATCCAGGGATGTTTGTGTAGTCGACAGCTGGAACATCCAGGGATGTTTGTGTAGTCAACAGCTGGAACATCCAGGGATGTTTGTGTAGTCAACAGCTGGAACATCCAGGGATGTTTGTGTGTAGTCGTACAGCTGGAACATCCAGGGATGTTTGTGCAGTCGACAGCTGGAACATCCAGGGATGTTTGTGTAGTCTACAGCTGGAACATCCAGGGATGTTTGTGTAGGTCGACAGCTGGAACATCCAGGGATGTTTGTGTAGTCGACAGCTGGAACATCCAGGGATGTTTGTGTAGGTCGACAGCTGGAACATCCAGGAATGTTTGTGTAGTCGACAGCTGGAACATCCAGGGATGTTTGTGTAGTCGACAGCTGGAACATCCAGGGATGTTTGTGTAGTCGACAGCTGGAACATCCAGGGATGTTTGTGTAGGTCGACAGCTGGAACATCCAGGGATGTTTGTGTAGTCTACAGCTGGAACATCCAGGGATGTTTGTGTAGTCGACAGCTGGAACATCCAGGGATGTTTGTGTAGTCAACAGCTGGAACATCCAGGGATGTTTGTGTGTAGTCGACAGCTGGAACATCCAGGGATGTTTGTGTAGGTCGACAGCTGGAACATCCAGGGATGTTTGTGTAGTCTACAGCTGGAACATCCAGGGATGTTTGTGTAGGTCGACAGCTGGAACATCCAGGGATGTTTGTGTAGTCTACAGCTGGAACATCCAGGGATGTTTGTGTAGGTCGACAGCTGGAACATCCAGGGAATGTTTGTGTAGGTCGACAGCTGGAACATCCAGGGATGTTTGTGTAGTCTACAGCTGGAACATCCAGGGATGTTTGTGTAGTCGACAGCTGGAACATCCAGGGATGTTTGTGTAGGTCGACAGCTGGAACATCCAGGGATGTTTGTGTAGTCGACAGCTGGAACATCCAGGGATGTTTTGTGTAGGTCTACAGCTGGAACATCCAGGGATGTTTTGTGTAGTCGACAGCTGGAACATCCAGGGATGTTTGTGTAGTCGACAGCTGGAACATCCAGGGATGTTTGTGTAGGTCGACAGCTGGAACATCCAGGGATGTTTGTGTAGTCGACAGCTGGAACAATCCAGGGATGTTTGTGTAGTCGACACACTGGAACATCCAGGGATGTTTGTGTAGTCGACAGCTGGAACATCCAGGGATGTTTGTGTAGTCGACAGCTGGAACATCCAGGGATGTTTGTGTAGTCGACAGCTGGAACATCCAGGGATGTTTGTGTAGGTCGACAGCTGGAACATCCAGGGATGTTTGTGTAGTCGACAGCTGGAACATCCAGGGATGTTTGTGTAGTCGACAGCTGGAACATCCAGGGATGTTTGTGTAGGTCGACAGCCGGAACATCCAGGGATGTTTGTGTAGTCTACAACTTGAACATCCAGGGATGTTTTTGTAGGTCGACAGCTGGAACATCCAGGGATGTTTGTGTAGTCTACAGCTGGAACATCTAGGGATGTTTGTGTAGTCGACAGCGTGGAACATCCAGGGATTGTTTGTGTAGTCTACAGCTGGAACATCCAGGGATGTTTGTGTAAGTCGACAGCTGGAACATCAGGGATGTTTTGTGTAGTCGACAGCTGGAACATCCAGGGATGTTTGTGTAGTCAACAGCTGGAACATCATTGTTTTTGTAGGGCTTTGGAACACCAGGGATGTTTGTGTGTAGGTCGACAGCTGGAACATCCAGGGATGTTTGTGTGTAGTCTACAGCTGGAACATCCAGGGATGTTTGTGTAGGTCGACAGCTGGAACAACAGGGATGTTTGTGTAGGTCGACAGCTGGAACATCCAGGGATGTTTTGTGTAGTCTACAACAGCTGAACAATCCAGTGATGTTTTGTAGGTCGACAGCTGGAACATCCTGGAATGTTTGTGTAGGTCGACAGCTGGAACATTCAGGGATGTTTGTGTAGTCGTCAGCTGGAACATCCAGGGATGTTTTGTGCAGTCGACAGCTGGAACATCCAGGGATGTTGTTTGTAGTCGACAGCTGGAACATCCTAGGGATGTTTGTGTAGGTCGGACAGCTGGAACATCCAGGGATGTTGGTGTAGTCGACAGCTGGAACATCCAGGGATGTTTGTGTAGTCGACAGCCTGGAACATCCAGGGATGTTTGTGCAGTCGACAGCTGGAACATCAGGGATGTTTGTGTAGGTCGACAGCTGGAAACATCCAGGGATGTTGTTTGTGTAGTCGACAGCTGGAACATCCCGGGATGTTTGTGTAGTCGACAGCTGGAACATCATCTAGGGATGTTTTGTGTAGTGTACAGCTGGAAACATCAACAGGGAACATCCAAGTTGTTTGTGAAGGTCGACAGCTGGAACACCCAGGGATGTTTGTGCAGTCGACATCTGGAACATCCAGGATTTTGTGTCTACAGCTGGAACATCTAGGGATGTTTCGTGTAGGTCGAACAGCTGGAACATCCAGGGATGTTTTTGTGTAGGTCTACAGCTTTGAACATCCAGGGATATTTTGTGTTAGGTCGACAGCTGGAACATCCAGGGATGTTTGTGTAGTCTACAGCTGGAACATCTAGGGATGTTTGTGTATCTACGAACTGAACAGACTTTCAGGTGTAGTTGTGTAGTCGACAGCTGGAACATCCAGGGATGTTTGTGTAGTCGACAGCTGGGAACATCAAGGGATGTTTTGTGTAGGTCGATCAGCTGGAACATGGCCAGGGAACAGTCCAGTATGATGTAAGTGTATGTCGTAAAGATGGAACACATCTAGGTTATGTGATGTAGAATACTACCGCAGAAAACGACTAGAGTGGACTGTTGGTTGCATTCGACATCAGGAACATACTACCAGGGATGGTTTATTTTGTCGTACTACACCTGGAACAACCAGGGATGTTTGTTGTAAGGACTCAGCATGAAACATCCAGGGCTGGTATTGATGTAGTCACAGCTGGAACAATACCTAGTGGAATTAGTGCAGTCGACATGCTGGAACATACATGGAAGTTTGGTATAAGTCGCCAGCTTGAACAACCAAGTATGTATGTGCAGGGGCATGTCGACACTGGAGGACATCCAGGTGCTTTGGTGTAGAGTTGACAGCAGGAACAAAACAAGGGAAGAAAGAGTATACTCAAAACAGGCAGAAACAACCAAGAAGTTGGAGTAATGATCGACAGCGTGGAACAACCAGGGATGTTTTGTATGTTTCGACACCGGTGTTTTTGGTGTGGCAGTTATAGGTGCTATGTAACATTGCTGTGTATGGGCCTGTTTAGTGTAGGTCCGACAGCTTCCAGGGAATGTTTGTTATAGTGTAACTGACAGGGCTCTAACATCCAGGGATGTTGTGTAGTGTAACAGCTGGAACATCATGGGATGTTTGATGTAGGTCTGTGTGAACATTCTGGGATGTTGTTGAATGTTTTATAGGTGATAACATTGCTGGTAACATCCTAATGTTTAGTTATAGGTGATAACATTGCTGTGTATGGGCCTGATCCTTATGTCTGTTATAGGTTGAAACATTGCTGTGTATGGGCACTCTATCCTAATGTCTTGCTTATAGGTGAATATACACTGTGTGCTATGGGCCCTCTTTCCTAATGTTTGTTATAGGTGATTACAATTGCCTGTGTATGGCCTATTTCCTAATGTCTGTTATTAGGTGATTGATACACCACTGCTGGTATGGGCCTCTATCCTCTTGTCTGTTATAGGTGATAAAATTGCTGTGTATGGGTCTCGTTCCTAATGTCTGTACTAGGTGTTAACATTGCTTGTATGGGGTGCCTCATCCTAATGTCTTGTTATAGGTGATAACACTGCTGGGTATGGGCCTCTATCCTATTCTCTCATATAGGTGATAACATTGCTGTGTATGGGCCTTATTCCTAATGTTTGTTATAGGTGATAAACATTGCTGTGTATGGGCCTCTATCCTATGTCTGTTATATGGTGATAAACATTGCTGTGTATCGGCACTCTATCCTAAATGTCTGTTATAGGTGCATAACATTGATGTGTATGCTGCCTCTATCCGCTAATGTTTGGGTTATAGGTGATAACATTTGCTGTGTATGGCCTCTACTTCTAATGTTTGTTATAGGTGATAACATTGCTGTGTTTGGGCCTCTATCCTAGATGTTCTGTTATAGTGATATACATTGATGTGTGTATGGGCCTCTATCCTAATGTCTGTTTATAGGTGATAACATTGCTGTGTATGGCATTATCCTCACATGTCTGTTATAGGTGATTACATTGCTATTTGGGCCTAATGTCTGTTATTAGGTGATAACATTGCGCTGTGTATGGGCCTCTATCCTAACTGTTTGCTATAGGTGATAACAATTGTGTGTATAGGTTTATCTAATGATAGGTGACATTGCTGTGTATGGGCCCTCCTATGTCCTTATATGGTAATAACATGATTGTGTATGGGACTCTATAGGTGATTATAGGTGAAAACATTGCTGTGTATGGGCCCCTCTATCCTAATGTTTGTTATAGGTGATAACATTGCTGTGTATGGGCCTCTATCCTAATGTCTGTTATAGGTGATAACATTGCTGTGTATGGGCCTCTATCCTAATGTTTGTTATAGGTGATAACATTGCTGTGTATGGGCCTCTATCCTAATGTCTGTTATAGGTGATAACATTGCTGTGTATGGGCCTCTATCCTAATGTTTGTTATAGGTGATAACATTGCTGTGTATGGGCCTCTATCCTAATGTTGTTATTATATGGTATGGGCCTATAACACTGCTTTGCCCTATGGTGATTACTGTGTATGGGCCTCTATCCTAATGTCTGTTATAGGTGATAACACTGCTGTGTATGGGCCTATCTATCCTAATGTCTGTTATAGGTGAAACAGTGCTGTGTCTGGGGCATCTATCATAATGTTTGTTATAGGTGATAACATTGCTGTGTATGGGGGCCTCTATCCTAATTGTTGTTATAGGTGATTAACATTGCTGTGTATTGGCCTCTATCCTAATGTCTGTTATAGGTGATAACATTGCTGTGTATGGGCCTCTATCCTAATGTCTGTTATAGGTGATAACATTGCTGTGTATGGGCCTCTATCCTAATGTCTGTTATAGGTGATAACATTGCTGTGTATGGGCCTCTATCCTAATGTCTGTTATAGGTGATAACATTGCTGTGTATGGGCCTCTATCCTAATGTTTGTTATAGGTGATAACATTGCTGTGTATGGGCCTCTATCCTAATGTCTGTTATAGGTGATAACATTGCTGTGTATGGGTCTCTATCCTAATGTCTGTTATAGGTGATAACATTGCTGTGTATGGGCCTCTATCCTAATGTCTGTTATAGGTGATAACATTGCTGTGTATGGGCCTCTATCCTAATGTTTGTTATAGGTGATAACTTCGCTGTGTATGGGCCTCTATCCGAATGTCTGTTATAGGTGTTAAACAGTGCTGTGTATGGGCCTTATCCTAATGTCTGTTATTAGGTGATAAACACTGCTGGTGTATGGGCACTCTATCCTAATGTTTGTTATAGGTATGATACATTGCTGTGTATGGGCACTCTATCCTCTATATGTTTCGTTATAGTTGATAATCATTGCTGGTCTTGGGACTCTATCCTAACTGTTATGTTATAGGTGATAACATTGCTGTGTATGGGCCTCTATCCTAATGTCTGTTATAGGTGATAACATTGCTGTGTATGGGCCTCTATCCTAATGTCTGTTATAGGTGATAACATTGCTGTGTATGGGCCTCTATCCTAATGTTTGTTATAGGTGATAACATTGCTGTGTATAGGCTCCATTATCCTAATGTTTGTTATAGTGATAACATTGCTGTGTATGGGCATCTCTAATGTCTGTTATGTGATATAACCTAATGTCTTTTGGGCTATAATGTTTGTGGTGATAACATTGATGCTGTGTATGGGCCTCTATGCCTAATGTCTGTTATAGGTGATAACATTGCTGTGTATGGGCCTCTATCCTAATGTCTGTTATAGGTGATAACATTGCTGTGTATGGGCCTCTATCCTAATGTCTGTTATAGGTGATAACATTGCTGTGTATGGGCCTCTATCCTAATGTTGCTGTGTATGGGCCTCTATCCTAATGTCTGTTATAGGTGATAACATTGCTGTGTATGGGCCTCTATCCTAATGTCTGTTATAGGTGATAACATTGCTGTGTATGGGCCTCTATCCATAATGTCTAGTTATAGGTGATTACATTGTGTGTTTATGGGCTCTCTATCCTAACTGTCCTAGTTTTAGGTGATTAACATTGATAGTTGTATGGGCTCTATCCCTAATCCGTTGTTAATAGGTGTAAACATTGCTGTGTCATGGGCTCTATCATAATGGTCTGTTTTAGGTGATAACACTGCTGTGTATGGGCCTCTATCCTAATGTTTGTTATAGGTGATAACATTGCAGCGGATGTTGTATGCGGCCTCTTATTCCTAATGGTTTGTTATAGGTGATAACACTTGCTGTGTATGGGACCCTCTATCCTAATGTCAGTGATAGAGTGATAACATAGATGTGTATGGGACCACGTATTACTAATAGTTCTGTTATAGGTGATTAAACTACTGCGTGTATCGGGCACTCTATCCTAATGTTGTTATAGGTGTAATACTGATGTGTATGGGATTCTATCCTTATGTCATGTTATAGGTTGATAACAATTGCTGTGTACTGGGCAACTCTTATCCTAATTTCAGTGATAGGTGAATAACACTGATGTGTATGGGCCTCTATCCTACTGTCGTGTTGTTATTGGTGATACAATGCTGTGTAATGGGCCTTTTTACTAATGTCTGTTATAGGTGTGTGATAAACTATGCTGTGTATGGGACTTCTATCCTAATGTCCTGTTTATGAGGTGATAACTTTGCTGTGTTTGGTGCCTTAAATCCTTATGTTTGTTATAAGGTGATAAACACATGCTGGGTATGGGAACTCTATCCCTTAAGGTTCTTCTTTTAGGTGTTAAACTTGGCATGTGTCATGTGGCCTCTATCCTATGTAATATGTTATAGGTGATAACTTTGCTGTTGTATTGGGACTCTATCCCTAATGTATGTTATACGGTGATAACATTTGCGTGTTATGGGCCGCTAATATCCTTATGTTTTTTATAGGTTGTATAACATTGATGCTGTATGGGGCCTCTATCCTATTGTTTGTTTTTAGGTGGATAATACTGCAGTGTATGGGCCCTCTATTCCTTTAGTTTGTTTTTGTTGATGGGCCCTAACATTGCTGTGTATGGGCCTCTTTCCTTAATGTACTCATATAGGTGATAAACGATTGCTGTGTTTCGGGCCTCTTTCCTAATGTTGTTATACGGTGATTTCATTGCTGTTGTATGGGCTCCTATATCCTAATGTCTCTTATAGGTGATAAACTTTTGCTGTGTATGGGCCTCGATCCTATTGTGTTGTTATAGGTGATTTCTTTGTGTGTATGGGACATATCCTAATGTTTGTTATAGGTGAAAAACATTGCCGTGTATGGGCCTCTTTCATATGTCTGTTATAGGCTGATAACATTGCAGTCTGTGTATGGGTCCTCATATATCCTAATGTCTGTTATAGGAGATACATGTGCTGTTGTATGGGCATCGCTATCCTAATGTTGTTATAGTGACTACATTGCATGTGTATGGGCCCTCTCCTCTTATCCTTATGTTTGTTATAGGTGATAACAGTGCTGCTGTATGGGCATCTATCATTAGGTTTGTTATAGGTGACAAATTTGATGTGTATGGGGCCTCTTTCTCTAATGTCAGTTATTGGTGGGAGATCATTGCTGTGTATGGGCCCCTATATCCTATATTGTATGTTTTAGGTAGATAACTCTTGAGTTGCTGTGTATGGGGCCTCTATCTAATGTTTGTTATAGTTGATATACGCATTGGATGTGTGTATGGGCCTACTTTACTATCTGTTTGTTATAGGTGCATAACATTTTCTCGTGTATGGGCGCTACTAACCTAATTGTCTGGTATAGGTGATACATTGCTGGGTATGGGCACTCTATCCTAATGTTCTGTTATTAGGTGATAACATTTTGCCGTGTATGGGCCTCTATCCTAATGTCTGTTCTATAGGTGATTACTTTTCGCTGTCGTATAGGCATTATATCATAATGTCAGTTGATAGGTGATAAACATTGCCGTGTTCATGGGACTTTATCCTAATGTCTTTTAATAGGTGATAACATTGATGTGTTCTGGCCTCTATCCTAATGTCTTGTTATAGGTCGATAACATTTGTGGGCTGTGTTTGGGCCTCTATCCTAATGTCTCTTTTCCACAAAGACACTGCTGTGTATAGGTTCTCTGACCTAATGTGAGTTAGAGCTGGTTAACATTGCTGTGTATGGGCCTCTTATCCTAATGTTTGATTATTGGTGATAACACATTGCCGTGTATGGGCACTCTATCGTAATGTCTGTTTATAGGGTGATAACATTGCTTGTGTATGGGCCTCTCTATCATAATGGCTCTCTATTGGTGATTACATTGCCCGTGTTAAGGGCCTCTCTCCTTTTGTCTGTTAGTATATGGAGATAACATTGGTGTATGGGCATCTTTCCTAATGTCTGTTATAGGTGATAAAACTGCAGTGTACGGGCCTCTATCCTATTGTCTTGTTATAGGGTCAGAACAACTGCCGTGTATGGGCCTCTATACTAATGCTTGTTATAGGTGTAACATTGCTGTGTATGTGGCCCTCTATATCCTAATGTCTGTTATAGGTGATTACATTGCTGTGTATGGGGCCTCTATCCTTATGACTGATATAGGTGCATAACATTGCTGTGTAATGGGCCTCTATATCCTTGTCTGATGGATGTGTCTTCCACAAAGTCAATAAGCGACCAAGGTTACATCTGATGACCTCTGAGAGTAGAGCTGCCCTCGTCCTTATATTCTTCTGTAAACTGTTAACGCAACTACGAGTGCGCATTCCCATCACCGTACTTCATCTTCGGAGAGGAAGGGTAACTTTTCTACTTTAACACAGCTCACTATATTTCAAGAACACAAACAAATCTGATCATGAATTATCTTGAACATTTCAGGTTTGTTCTTATACTTATCCACTCAACATGAGACCAAAAGTATTATTATGCATCTATAATCTTGCCCTTTCTATGATCGTGCAATTGTGTTATGTACAAACTCTTCTGTTGTAGATCTCAGAGGCAGAATCATGACCATGTTAAATTAATCGTAAATTATACGGATTTTATGTTGTAGATCCGTACACGGGCTGTATCATGTAAACAGATGACGATGGTCTCCCCTCTACAGATGTTGTTGTTTGCCTCTCGCTCAGTCACCTACAACGAGAATCTCATAGCCCTAGATAACTGGTAAGATCTGGACAAGTAACACAACAATATAATTTGCCCTAGATAATGGTTAAGATCTGGTCAAAGTCACCATCAAAAAATCTCATTGCCCTAGATAACTGGTAAGATACTGGCCCAAGTCACACAGCAATCTCTTTGCCTTAGATAACTGGTAAGGTCTGGCCCATAAGTCACAATCTACATCTCTTTGCATCTTGACTAACTGGTAGACTCTTGTCATAGTCACTTCAACAATCCTCATGTGCCCTAGATAAATGGTAAGGTCTGCCCAAGTCACTCACCAGCAAGATCATTGACCTATCCATAACTTAGTAGCTCTGGTCCAAAGTCACATCAACAATCTCATAGTCCTAGATAAACTGGTTAAGATCTGGTCAAAGTCACAACAACAATCTCATAGCCCTAGATAACTGGTCAGATCTGGTCAAAGTAACATCAACACATCTCATAGCCCTAGATAACTGGTCAAGATCTGGTCCAAGTCAGCATCAACAATCTCATTTGACCTAGATAATCTGGTAAATCTGGTCAAAGTCACACAAAAATTCAGGTCTTTGCCTAGATAACTGGGTTTAGATCTGGTCAAAGTCACACAACTACAATCTCATAGTCCCTAGATAACTGGTAAGATCTGGTCACAAATGTCACACAACAATATCATTGCCCTAGTTAAACTGGTAAGATCTGGTCACCAAGTCACACCAACAATCTCATAGCCCTAGAATAACTGGTAAGAATCTATCTGGTCCAAGTCACGATCAACAATTCTCATAATTGATCCTAGATAACTGGTACAGATCTCGGTCCAAAGTCACACATAATCAATCGGTCATTAGCCCTAGGATAACTGGTTGCCAGATCTGGTCACCAGTCACACAAGCAATCTCATAGTCCCTAGATAACTGGTAAGATCTGGTCCCAAGTCACACCAACAAATCTCATAGTCCTAGATAACTGGTAAGTTATCTGGTCAAAGTCACACTAACAATCTCCATAGCCCTAGATAACTGGTTCAGATCTGGTCAAAGTCACACATAACAATCTCATAGCCCTAGATAACTGGTAAGATCTGGTCATAAGTCACACCAACAATCTCATTGCCCTAGATTAACTAGTCAGATCTGGTCCAAGTCAACATCAAACAATCTCACATTGCACTAGATAAACTGGTCAGATCTGGTCCAAGTCCACACTACAACAATCTCATAGCCTAGATAAACTGTGTCAGATCTGGTCCAAGTCACATCAAACAATCTCATAGGTCCTATAGATAACCGGTCATGGTCAGATTGGTCAAAGTCACATCAACATCTCTTAGTCCTAAGACTATATAACTGGTCAGATCTGGTCGTACAAGTCATACATTCAACAATCTCATAGTCCTAGATAACTGGTTAAGATCTGGTCCGAAGTCACATATCAACAATCTACAGTCGTCCTAGATAACGGTGATCAGATTAACTGGTAAGATCTAGTTCATCACATCAACAATCAATATCATTGCCCTAGATACTGTTAAGATTGGTCAAGTCACTCAATCAATCTCATAGTCCTTGTTAACTGGTTAGACTCTAGTCAAAGTCACATCAACAATCTCATCAGTCCTAGATAACTGGTAAGAATCTGGTCAAAGTCACACCCACAATCTCAATAGTCACTTGATAACTGTAAGATCTGGTCAACTACGTCACTTCATCAATAATCTCATAGTCCTAGATAACTGGTAAAGGATCTCTGGTCCAAGTCACACTAAACAATCTCATTGTAGCCCTAGATAACTGGGTAAGATCTGGTCCAAGTCACATCAAACAATCTCATTAGTCCCTAGATCAACTGGTAAGATCTGGTCAAGTCTACACCAACAATCTCATAGCCCTAGATAACTGGTAGATATGGTCCAAGTCACATCAACAATCTCATTGAGCCCTTGATAACTGGTAAGGATCTGGTCCAAGTCAAAGTCACATCAACAATCTCCAATTGCCCTAGATAACTGGTAAGATCTGGTCCAAGTCAACACCAACAATCTCACATTGCCCTAGATCAAACTGTCTAGATCTGGTCAAGTTCACAAACAAACAATCTCATAGTCCTTAGATAACTGGTAAGATCTGGTCAAGGTAGTCACACAAACAATCTCATAGCAATCCTAGATAACTGGTCTGGTCAAAGTCACACAACAATTCATTTGCCTCCTAGATAACCTCGAGATCAGATCTAGTCACAAGTACCAACAAATCTCATAGCCTATGATAACTGGTAAAGATCTGGTCAAAGTCACACCAACAATCTCATTTTGCCCTAGATAACTGGTCAGATCTAGTCCAAGTCATCAACATTTCATAGTCATAGATAACTGTTTAGATCTAGTCAAAAGTAACTTCAACAATCTATATTGACAATAGATATAAATGGTCAGATCTGGTCATGTCACATTGCCCTATACTGGTAAAATAAGTCACTGGATAATGTCTGCGTCCAGTCACAACCAACAATCTGGTCATGGTTAAAAGTCATAACCATTGACAATCTGGTAAGATCATAAGTAAATTCCACTATCTCATTGACTTGATAACTGGTAAGGTCTGGCCCAAGTTCTACAACCAGCAATCTCATTTGCCCTAGATAAACTAGTCAGATCTGGTCAAAGTCACGATCCAACAATCTCATAGTCCTAGATAACTGGTAAGATCTGGTCAAAGTCACATCAACAATCTCATTGCCCTAGATAACTGGTAAGATCTGGTCCAAGTCACATCAACAATCTCATTGCCCTAGATAACTGGTAAGATCTGGTCAAAGTCACATCAACAATCTCATTGCCCTAGATAACTGGTCAGATCTGGTCAAAGTCACAACAACAATCTCATTGCCCTAGATAACTGGTAAGATCTGGTCAAAGTCACATCAACAATCTCATTGCCCTAGATAACTGGTAAGATCTGGTCCAAGTCACATCAACAATCTCATTGCCCTAGATAACTGGTAAGATCTGGTCAAAGTCACATCAACAATCTCATTGCCCTAGATAACTGGTAAGATCTAGTCAAAGTCACATCAACAATCTCATAGCCCTAGATAACTGGTAAGGATCTGTCAAAGTCACATCAACAATCTCATAGTCCTAATAACTGGTATAGATCTCTGGTCCAAGTCACATCAACAATCTCATTAGCCCTAGATAACTGTAAGATCTGGTCAAAGTCACAACAACAATCTCATAGCCCTTGATTAACTGGTAAGATCTGTGTCAAAGTCACATCAACAACAATCTCATAGTCCTAGATAACTGCTAAGATCTGGTCCAAGTCACACCAACAATCTCATAGAACACCTAGATAACTGGTAAGATCTGGTCCAAGTCACATCAAACAATCTCATTTAGCCCTAGATAACTGGTAAGATCTGGTCAAATAGTCACAACAACAATCTCATTGCCCTAGATAACTGGTAAGATCTGGTCAAAGTCACATCAACAATCTCATTGCCCTAGATAACTGGTAAGATCTGGTCCAAGTCACACCAAACAATCTCATAGTCCTAGGGATAAACTGGTAAGATCTGGTCAAAGTCACATCAACAATCTCATTGTCCTAGATAACTGGTAAGATCTGGTCAAAGTCACACACAACAATCTCATAGTCCTAGATAACTGGTAAGATCTGGTCAAAGTCACACATCAACAATCTCATAGCCCTAGATAACTGGTAAGATCTGGTCCAAAGTCACACCAACAATCTCATAGCCCCTAGATAACTGGTAAGATCTGGTCAAAGTCCATCAATCAATCTTCATTGCCCTAGATAACTGGTAAGATCTGGTCCAAGTCACAACAACAATCTCATTGCCCTAGATAACTGGTATGGTCTGGTAAGTCTGGGTCAAAGTCACTGGTTCCATCAAACAATCTCATAGTCCTAGATAACTGGTAAGATCTGGTCAAAGTCACAACAAACAATCTCATAGCCCTAGATAACTGGTAAGATCTGGTCCAAGTCACACCAACAATCTCATAGTCCTAGATAACTGGTCAGATCTGGTCAAAGTCACATTAACAATCTCATTGCCCTAGATAACTGGTAAATGTCATGGTCCAAGTCACATCAACAATCTCATAGTCCTAGATAACTGGTAAGATCTGGTCCAAGTCACAAAAAAACATCAAAACCACAAGTCACATCTCATAGTCCTAGATAACCGGTATAATCTGGTCAAATGTCACATCAAACAATCTCATAGCCCTAGATAACTGGTAAGATCTGGTCCAAAGTCACATCAACAATCTCATTGTCAAACTTGTACCAAGTCAACAATCTCATAGTCCCTAGATAACTAGCCCTAGGTAAGATCTGGTCCAAGTCACACAACAATCTCATAGTCCTAGATAACTGGTCAGATCTGGTCAAAGTCACACCCAACAATCTCATTGCCCTAGATAACTGATCAGATCTGTCCAAGTCACAATCAACAATCTCATTGCCCTAGATAACTGGTAAGATCTGGTCAAAGTCACATCAACAATCTCATTGCCCTAGATAACTGGTAAGATCTGGTCCAAGTCACATCAACAATCTCATTGCCCTAGATAACTGGTAAGATCTGGTCAAAGTCACATCAACAATCTCATTGTCCCTAGATAACTGGTAAGATCTGGTCAAAGTCACACCAACAATCTCATAATCCTAGATAACTGGTAAGATCTGGTCCAAGTCACACCAACAATCTCATAGTCCTAGATAACTGGTCAGATCTGGTCAAAGTCACATCAAAAATCTCATAGTTCTAGATAACTGGTAAGATCTGGTCAAAGTCACACCAACAATCTCATAGCCCTAGATAACTGGTAAGATCTGGTCCAAGTCACACCAACAAATCTCATAGCCCTAGATAACTGGTCAGATCTGGTCAAAGTCACATTAACAATCTCATTGCCCTAGATAACTGGTAAGATCTGGTCCAAGTCACAACAACAATCTCATTGCCCTAGATAACTGGTCAGATCTGGTCAAAGTCACATCGACAATCTCATAGCCCTAGATAACTGGTAAGATCTGGTCCAAGTCATACCAACAATCTCATAGTCCTAGATAACTGGTAAGATCTGGTCCAAGTCACACCAGCAATCTCATAGTCCTAGATAACTGATCAGATCTGGTCCAAGTCACACCAACAATCTCATTGCCCTAGATAACTGATCAGATCTAGTCCAAGTCACATCAACAATCTCATTGTCCTAGATAACTGGTAAGATCTAGTCAAAAGTCACATCAAACAATCTTATTGCCCTAGGATAACTGGTAAGATCTAGTCAAAGTCACATCAACAATCTCATAGTCCTAGATAACTGGTAAGATCTGGTCCAAGTCACATCAACAATCTCATAGCCCTAGATAACTGGTAAGATCTGGTCCAAGTCACACCAACAATCTCATTGCCCTAGATAACTGGTAAGATCTGGTCCAAGTCACATCAACAATCTCATTGCCCTAGATAACTGGTAAGATCTGGTCCAAGTCACATCAACAATCTCATAGCCCTAGATAACTGGTAAGATCTGGTCCAAGTCACATCAACAATCTCATAGTCCTGGATAACTGGTAAGATCTGGTCCAAGTCACATCAACAATCTCATAGCCCTAGATAACTGGTAAGATCTGGTCAAAGTCACATCAACAATCTCATTGCCCTAGATAACTGGTAAGATCTGGTCCAAGTCACATCAACAATCTCATAGCCCTAGATAACTGGTCAGATATAGTCCAAGTCACATCAACAATCTCATAGTCCTAGATAACTGGTAAGATCTAGTCCAAGTCACATCAACAATCTCATTGCCCTAGATAACTGGTAAGATCTAGTCCAAGTCACATCAACAATCTCATAGTCCTAGATAACTGGTAAGATCTGGTCAAAGTCACATCAACAATCTCATAGCCCTAGATAACTGGTAAGATCTGGTCAAAGTCACATTAACAATCTCATTGCCCTAGATAACTGGTAAGATCTGGTCAAAGTCACATCAACAATCTCATAGTCCTAGATAACTGGTAAGATCTGGTCCAAGTCACATCAACAATCTCATAGCCCTAGATAACTGGTCAGATCTGGTCAAAGTCACATTAACAATCTCATTGCCCTAGATAACTGGTAAGATCTGGTCAAAGTCACATCAACAATCTCATTGCCCTAGATAACTGGTAAGATCTGGTCAAAGTCACATCAACAATCTCATAGCCCTAGATAACTGGTAAGATCTAGTCAAAGTCACATCAACAATCTCATAGCCCTAGATAACTGGTAAGATCTGGTCCAAGTCACACCAACAATCTCATAGCCCTAGATAACTGGTAAGATCTGGTCCAAGTCACATCAACAATCTCATAGCCCTAGATAACTGGTAAGATCTGGTCCAAGTCACATCAACAATCTCATTGCCCTAGATAACTGGTAAGATCTGGTCCAAGTCACACCAACAATCTCATAGTCCTGGATAACTGGTAAGATCTGGTCCAAGTCACATCAACAATCTCATAGTCCTAGATAACTGGTAAGATCTAGTCCAAGTCACATCAACAATCTCATAGTCCTAGATAACTGGTAAGATCTGGTCCAAGTCACATCAACAATCTCATTGCCCTAGATAACTGGTAAGATCTGGTCAAAGTCACATCAACAATCTCATAGTCCTAGATAACTGGTAAGATCTGGTCAAAGTCACATCAACAATCTCATAGTCCTAGATAACTGGTAAGATCTGGTCAAAGTCACACTAACAATCTCATTGCCCTAGATAACTGGTCAGATCTGGTCCAAGTCACAACAACAATCTCATAGTCCCTAGATAACTGATCAGATCTTGTCAAGTCACACCAACAATCTCATAGTCCTAGATAACTGGTAAGATCTGGTCCAAGTCACACCAACAATCTCATAGCCCTAGATAACTGGTAAGATCTGGTCAAGTCACACCAACAATCTCATAGTCCTAGATAACTGGTAAGATCTGGTCCAAGTCACACCAACAATCTCATTGCCCTAGATAACTGGTAAGATCTGGTCCAAGTCACAATCAACAATCTCATAGTCCTAGATAACTGGTAAGATCTGGTCCAAGTCACACAACAATCTCATAGCCCTAGATAACTGGTAAGATCTGGTCCAAGTCACACCAACAATCTCATAGTCCTAGATAACTGGTAAGATCTGGTCCAAGTCACAACGACAATCTCATAGTCCTAGATAACTGGTCAGATCTGGTCCAAGTCACAACAACAATCTCATAGTCCCTAGATAACTGATCAGATCTGGTCAGTCACACTAACAATCTCATTGCCCTAGATAACTGGTAAGATCTGGTCCAAGTCACAACAACAATCTCATAGCCCTAGATAACTGATCAGATCTTGTCAAGTCACACCAACAATCTCATAGTCCTAGATAACTGGTAAGATCTGGTCCAAGTCACAACAACAATCTCATAGCCCTAGATAACTGGTAAGATCTGGTCCAAGTCATACCAACAATCTCATAGTCCTAGATAACATGGTAAGATCTAGTCCAAGTCACAACAACAATCTCATTGCCCTAGATAACTGGTAAGATCTGGTCAAAGTCACATCAACAATCTCATAGTCCTAGATAACTGGTAAGATCTGGTCCAAGTCACACCAACAATCTCATAGCCCTAGATAACTGGTCAGATCTGGTCCAAGTCATACCAACAATCTCATAGTCCTAGATAACTGGTAAGATCTGGTCAAGTCACAACGACAATCTCATAGTCCTAGATAATTGGTCAGATCTGGTCCAAGTCACACCAACAATCTCATAGTCCTAGATAACTGGTAAGATCTGGTCCAAGTCACACCAACAATCTCATAGCCCTAGATAACTGGTCAGATCTGGTCCAAGTCATACCAACAATCTCATAGTCCTAGATAACTGGTAAGATCTGGTCCAAGTCACAACAACAATCTCATAGTCCTAGATAACTGGTAAGATCTGGTCCAAGTCACAACAACAATCTCATAGTCCTAGATAACTGGTAAGATCTGGTCCAAGTCACATCAACAATCTCATAGCCCTAGATAACTGGTAAGATCTAGTCAAAGTCACATCAACAATCTCATAGTCCTGGATAACTGGTAAGATCTAGTCAAAGTCACATCAACAATCTCATAGTCCTAGATAACTGGTAAGATCTGGTCAAAGTCACATCAACAATCTCATAGTCCTAGATAACTGGTAAGATCTAGTCCAAGTCACATCAACAATCTCATAGCCCTAGATAACTGGTAAGATCTGGTCCAAGTCATACCAACAATCTCATAGTCCTAGATAACTGGTCAGATCTGGTCAAAGTCACATCAAAAATCTCATAGTCCTAGATAACTGGTAAGATCTGGTCCAAGTCACATCAACAATCTCATTGCCCTAGATAACTGGTAAGATCTGGTCCAAGTCATACCAACAATCTCATTGCCCTAGATAACTGGTCAGATCTGAGCATGCATAAGTACCTAGGCGGACATTGTTCATCAATAACCTTATATACTTGTAACCAGAAAATAATTATCTATGTGGATGCTTTATTAATTAATGTGTCCAATATCTATGGTATACAGCAGGTGGAATATTAGCAAAAGTGATATGGCAAAAAATTAATAAGACTACTGCTAAAATTCTACTTTTAACAGTATTTTCATGTTTGAATAATTTACATGAATGCATTGTCTAATTTGAACAGCCCCTGACAGACCTGCAGTATTTGATACAGGCCTGTGTGTGTGTGCAAAACAATATAAAATCACCAGATCTGTCTTTATTCATAAATGAACAACTAGGTCCAATCATTCAAACCGCATTATCGAAAACGGGCTTGATGTTTGAATTGAAGAAGGAACAAGGTTTCTTTTTGCAGACTTTGCTCAGGTGTTCCCAACCACTTTAGTGAATCTGTTTATGGTGTTAGTAATGTCCCATTCTTAAACTGACTGATTCAAGGTTAACGGCTACATTACAAATTAACCTCTGACCTTGTGAAAACGTTTCGTTATAAACAGATATTAATGGGTAACCCTTAAAACTGGATATCTAAGGTACAATATTTATGCTCCATATATATTTTTTGTGATTGTGATTATTTTCTTTATATTGACCATAACATGCCCTGATTAATTAATGGACTCACCATCTTTGCTTGGTTTGACAGGATCAACCTAAAGATGGACTATAATTCAGCGGCCAAGATCGTAGCTTTGAGACCAGCCCTGGAGGCCATGATAGTAAGGACCACATCCAACCCAGAGGGAGTTGGTACTCCTAGTCCACAGGAGGAGTCCCTGTTGTCTGTTATCAGGGGGCTGTCCAAGCCACGCGCTGGCAAACATGGTATCCAGGACGACATGGGGTCAGTAAATAGTGTCCTGTTTTACATTCCTATATAATTCAAGTGTTTTCAGTACATGTAATATAGCCCAGGGGACCTTTTGTCTGCCAGTTTAAATTTTGTCTATGTAGATCTTTGTTTATTGTTGCAATTTTTCAGTTCATGTAGTTCATGTCTTTTGCCTAGACTTTTTTATTAATATTTAAATATTTTCTTTCTAGTTAAGCTTCTCTTTATTTTGATATATATTTACATGTAGACATTGCTGGCAATCACAATGCATACTTTTGTTCTTAACTTTGACAGTCAACCAGGGGGACCTCCATCAAAGTTTCAGCGTATGGGCGGTGGTTTTGGTGGACGTGGTGGTGGATTTGGCGGACGTGGTGGAGGATTCGGTGGTGGTGGATTCCGGGGAGGATTCCGTGGACGAGGGGGTGGAGGGTATGGAGGAGGCCGTGGAGGTGGCTATAGAGGAGGTGGTGGGGGCGGATTTCGAGGTGGTCCTCGGGGAGGGGGAGGCTTTGGAGGAGGTGGATTCCGTGGAGGACCTCGAGGTGGAGGAGGGTTTGGAGGGGGAGGATTCAGAGGAGGATTTTAGTGAGATAGAAAGGACATTTGTGAGGTTTAACATTTGTTTACAAGTGGTTATCATTTGCTTCAGCTTTTGACAGTTGGAAATTACACAAATTTGATAGAAAGTGAGAAACATTTGTCTAGTGTTGGATATTTTGTCGAATATTCTGTCAGCAGTGGTCATCATTTGCTTCAGGCTTTGATAGTTGGAAATTACATAAATATTACATAAATCTATCTCTACCTGTTGACAGTTTAATAATTGCAAACAAGATTCAGAAGTAGAATTAATGTGACGATTATTACTGTATACAGAATGTGTAAAATTGTTATACAAATTCAGTGTAGACTTAAGAATCATGGAAGTTATTAATTCTTTGTTTTGAGCATGTATATATTACATGAAAATGAAGTGAATTTTTTTTTACATCACCTTGGTGTTTGTAAAATTAGGAAATACTTTACCATTCAATTGTATTCCCTTTAAAGATACCAGAAAGCCAGTATTTGTTTGTGCTAATTTGGTGTATGTGGGATGATGTACCTTGTTTTTAAATGCTTTCTCTTTGTTAAGTGGTAGTTAATTTGTCTCAACATTATGATTGTTATGTATTTGTTGGTAAATAAAAGTGAAATTTAAAAGTGAATTTTTCTTAATTTATTTTTTATTTGACATTTAATCCATCAAAGTGTGTGGGTTTTTTTTTTTTTTTTTTGGGGGGGGGGGGGGGGGGGGGGGGCTGTTCAAGTTAGATATTGCATTCATGTAAAATTATTCAAACATGAAAATACTGTTAAAGTAGAATTTTAGCAGTAGTCGTATTAATTTTTTGACAGATCACTTTTGCCAAAATACGATTGCTAATATTGCACCTGCTGTATATCATAAATATTGGACACATTAATGAAGCATCCACATAGATAATTAATTTCTGGGTACAAGTATATGGTTATTGATGAACAATGTCCGTCTAGGTACTTATGCATGCTTAAGTGTTGCCTTCTTACAGCCTTTTCAAAATCAGATTTGGTTCTTAAGGGGAAAAAATGAAGAAAATAGTTGATGATTATTAAAATCAGATTTGGTTCTTGAGAAAAAAAGAAGAAGAAGAAAAAAGTTTATGATTATTCATTTTATTTGAATAATCAGTCAAGTACAGCAATGATAATACATGACAGAATCACATTATTGATTGAAGTATATACCCTGGTATACACACTGTTCCCATTGGTTAAAATATTTGCCAAAATAACTGAAACAATACTGAATGAAATGCTAAACCTTACATTTAGTTTTAAAATCAATTTTAGCACTAGTTTACACATGTGTGATGATAAAAATTATGAAAATCAGAGACAACAATAGAAATAATATAAAAACTTGACGGACAACAATACAAGTCTTTAAATACATCTAGAATAAATCCATTTGTACCAGTCATGAATCGGTTTAACATTTTATGTCATGAACCGTTCAAAGCCAAATACCAGAAGGCGTATTTCATTGCTCCATTACAAAATACAATTGTCCATGTATAAGCTTAACACACTTGTAAGAAAGGACAAGATTGGAACCCAGTCCAACTCTGATCACACTTAATTAGAAAGAAAAAAATCTTATATTTATATAAATAACATTTCCTTTCTCTTCGTCATCCCTGCTGGTCCTTAGAGATCCAGAAATGTGATTTCCCTCCAGTCGATTGGAGCCTCTATCAGTCTGATATGTCAACTTAACACCACGGTGTCATCAAGATGTGGGCAGGTTAGCAATCGAGGTGGCAAATTTAAAGTCCTCAGGGAATAGAAGATGGGCCTTGGGATACATGAGTTTGTAGGACTGTCTTATTGTCACCTCAGCTACACCAGCGATCTCTCCAATCTCTGTAACGACAAACATACAATATACTTTCTACAATTCTTTTAACAAACCATTTTGTCTCCAAGCTTATACTTATAAATGGCATTTTATTTACTGATAATGTTTCAGCACAGCTACATGAATTGACTAAGAAATT